>NC_071578.1:1946251-1953751 GCF_024509145.1 Vidua macroura | reverse complement strand
GGGGGTGGAATCAGCAGTGCCCTTAATGTGGGACACTCCTAGCTGGGATACACTGTCCCCCCCTGCTTGATGTCCACAGCCCAAGGGCAGTGCAAACCCAAAGGCTCCCTTTAGAAAGGCTGACTCGGGCAGAATTGGGGTTTTAAATGAAGTCTGGATATCTGGGATCTTTAGGAAAAAACCTGGAGTAGGTAGTGTCTGTAGGTTTTGTGCCAAGCTGCATTTCTGTGTCACCTGGACAAGGAAGAGGATTGGGATGGTTGTGAATGGTGGGGCACACCTGAACCATGCAGAATATCCCTATCCAGCATTCCAGAGCTCGGGGAGTGTTTGGACAAGGCTCTCAGGCACATGCTGTGATTCTGGGGATATCCTGTGCAGGGCCAGCAGTTGAACTCAGTAATCCTCGTGGATCCCTTCCAGCTTAGGATGTTCAATGATTCCGTGCTGCTGCTGGACCCAGTCCTGCAAGAACACATCCAGATATTCCACATCCCAAATGCCACTTCCTTCTGAGCCAGCACCAGGAAGGGCCTGTCCTGGGGGCAGCTTCTTGCAGCAAAAGGAGCCAATTAACCACTGAATATTCAACAGCTTCCCAAACCTTCCCTGAGCCTTTAAAACCGAGCTCACCCCGCACTTACCTCGAGTGCTGAGATGAATTCCAGCTCCTGCGGTGGCACCCAGACAGAGGGGAGAGTTTCTGATGGCCCTGCTGGGGCTGTTAAGTGTTGCCACTTTATTGTCCTTGCGGGGGGAGCAGTTTAACAAGGCTGCTACCAGCAAACAGCACAATATTTCCAGGCGTCTCTTCTGCAAGTCACGGTCAAGAGGAAAATAATTTCCATATGCTGGCCTTGTGTCTTGATTTTTATAGGGGTCAGAGGGATATTTATTCTCCAGAGTGGTGCTTAGTTTTCCTAAAAAAAAAAAAGAAAACAAAAAGTCATGCTCCATATTCTTTTAAAACCTTGGAGTAAATCAAGAATTGTGTTTTAAAGTAAAAATTAGGATAAATTTATATGTTTTTATTTTAAAATACCCTCTGTAGCTTTACAATAAATGGTTAGAGCACAATGCAATCCTCCTCCATACACGAAGCATCTTTTTAATATGCCCTATCATGAAATTAATTGGACATTAAATAGCAGGAGAAAGACATATAATAAAACCTGCAGTTATCACAGTTCCCAGTGTGACAATACCCAAAGGTTTGAAGGTTTAGTTAAGCTCCAAAAGTTTAAATACTTTTCCAAACCTCGTTGGGTTAGAAACAAGCAAGCTTTCTCATCAGGATTCCCAGTATTCCTGGGTTTGGCCGTGGCTATGTAGACTGTCAGAAAAGCCTTTGTTCCAAACCTCCACTAATCCCACTTGTGTCAAAAATGAGGAAATGCAGTGCTGGTGCACCAGCAGCACAGAGGGGGAAGTTAATCATTTGGATTTTTCAGAAAAAAAGAAGGGGAAAAAATGGGGTTTGGAATTACTCCTATCCAAAAAGTCCCCTGTCCTGATTAGACTTCAGAAGAAAAAAGATTAAGAAATCATATTTGAGAAACTGGGAAAGCTCTGTCCAAAGCTTAGGCATGCCAGCTGTGACTGAGGACTTGAAAATCTTGAGCAGAAAGTGCCTTTTTCTGCAAGAATCAAAGCTTCTTAAATTCATCCTTCTTTAAGGCTCTTTGGACAGCTCTAATTGGGTTCCTGTGTGTGCAAAACAGGGAGTCCAGAGTGTAAATTATGCTGAAATTATACCAGAGTCCTCTTGGAAATTAAAGCGGGATGCCCTCATTTCCTTGCAGAATCCATGTCCTGGCTGCCTTGTGTCTTCCAGAAAGCCAGGCTGCCTCCCATCCTGCTGTGGTGTGTTGGGAGTTCACCCATCCAGGATGGCTGGAAGGAAAAAATCCAGCACACAGAAAGGACTGATCACCAAAATCACTGCAGTACCCAGAGCACCACTCCAAAAAGTAAAAAGTCCTATGGGAAATTTTTTTGTTAAAAAAACCCAAAAAAACACAAATTCTTTTTTACTTATTTTATTTTATATTATTTTATTTTATTTTGGTTTATTTTATTATTTTATTTTATTTTATTTTATTTTATTTTATTTTATTTTTTTTTATTTTTTTATCAAACACCAGATTTTGAAAAACAAGTAGATGCTTAAAATAGTTGCAAACCCCATCTGTCTTAAAAAAGATCTTCACAGGGAAAAAAAAAACACCTCAATTTTTGCATTATTCTTTGGAGATTTTACATCTGGGTGTTCCTAACATTTCCAAAGTTTTCTGAGACCAGGCTGGGAGCAAAACCCTTCCTTGGAGACCACTGCAGTTGTGCGACAATATGGCTCTTTCCTGACTTTATTTTTGACTTCCTGGGAGAATTAAACAGATTGAAATGTACAGAGTTTGGGAGTGAAGGGAGAAATGTCTTAATTAACTGCCCGGAGAGCCCAGTTCCAAGCTGGATTGGCGTCCAATGTCATCTCAGTTGGCCTTCCCTGGTCCTGAGGTAAAGAAAAGGTGTTGCAAAGGTACAAAAACTTTTTCAGATCCCATTTTTCACAGTAGATATAGAGTGACATCATCAAATTTTTCTTTTCATGCATTTCGGGGCAATGTTGTGGATTTTTATCCTCCTCGGAACAGATACATTGAATTTTCTGATGAACTGCCTGACCTAGCAGGTGACATCCCTGCCCCTGGCAGGGGTTTGGAATTAGATGCTCCCTTCCAACCCCAGGTAATCCATGATTCCATGAAAATCCACTGAAAACATCACATGTTGGGAAGAAGCCTGGCAAGACTGGAAACGTGTGGCTGAATCCCAGAATTTAATATTAAACAAAAAAGTCAGCAGTGGTGACAAGGCCTGGAGTCCAAGACCAGATAAGAAATCATGCTTGGAAGAGTATTAAAAGTACTTTGAATGTCTGGATTCCTTTTTTTGGGGGAACATACTTAGTCCTAAGTTATTTCAAATGTTTTGATCCCCCTGTCCTGACTTTTTCAGTGCCTTTTTCTAGACAAGAGGTGTCAGGCAAGGACCACCTCAAAAAAAAGCCTGGTTTGACTCAAGGACGGGTCCTGGTGGTAAATGAAGGAGAACCTCCCACTCCAGCTGAACGAAAGGAATTGCCAAACACTTGCCAATCCAGGAGCAGAACTGAGAAGATTAATTTTAAATGCTCCTCCAGCTACTTCTTAAAACTGGTTTGGCTTGAGCCTGAAGAGGCAGCTATTTAAGCACTTGAAAGAGACTAAAGGCTCAAGACTAATCTCGACTACTCAAATGCAGATCACCAGGTATCTCAAAAAATCCATGATTGGACTTGCACATGCATGCCCAGGAGAACATTTTCCAAGACACACAGAGATGCAAACCCACGGATTAGAGATTAGAGATGAGCTGCCACTGTTGAACTCAAATTTATGATTTTTTTTGTTTGGTTGGTTTTTTTTTTTTTTTATCGTGACCTTCCGAAAGGGTTTAATTGTTTGATTTCAGTGTTGTGGAAGATACTGAATTTCAAAATGTTTGGTGAATCCCACGCATGTTAATTCTTAAAAATAACTCTTTCATTTGTTATTGCAGTGGATTGATTTTTCTTTGACTCTACAAATACATGTTGGAGCTTAGGAATTTAAAGCACATGTGAGATCTTTCAGGACTGTGCTGGAAAATTTAACCAGCATTCATTAGAAAAGGTTAAAAAGGTGGATATATGTGAGCTGAGGGCAGTTTCTCCATACAGCTTCAATAGTCCTCTCATCACTGATACATAAAAAGTTAAAATAAAATGTGAAATCTTGGTCTGGTTAAGACCAGACTTCAGTTTTGGATCATCTGGTGATAAAAAAGAGCTTTTCCACCTCAGGCTGACTTTGCTGTTTAGGAACTCTAAACTTGTCTCCTTCAAGCCATCAGCAGGGTCCATACAAAACTTCCAGAATGCCTAGAAAACATCCAATTTCACCACTTCTTGTGCCGTCCCACCATGCAAAGAGAAGTTCCATCAGGTGACCCACAACTGGAATCCATTCTTCTCCCGGTGCATTTAAAAACCACATCGACTTCCCAGAGCCCGAGGGAGCCCGAGGGAGCCTGGATCCCCTTTGGCCAGCAACAGCTCCCCTCTGGCAGGGCTGGGCTGCCCAACACCACCAGCCCTCCTGGCTCGTGTCCCATCCCTCTGCAAGGGCTGGGCAGGAGGGGAGGTTCTCCCAAGGCTGGTGCCACCTCTGCCCCGTCGTCCTCAGCAGGAGCTGGCACCAGCCTCCCCTCCCATCGCCTTGAAATGGGTGGGAAAAGTGGGAATTCAGCAGGAGCAAGCCTTGCCCTGGATAGGCTTGAAAAATTGAGGGGGTGAAGGATCTCACACAAGCAAAAAGGTGATTTTCAAGGAGAGGGTTGCCAGGAGTGAGTCTGGTTTCTCCAGCTTTGAGCACGTTCCTTCTCCAGTGGGGGTAATATCCATGGTTCAATCCATCCCAGGTTATGCTGCTTCAGATTCCTTGAGTGAAGCTGGAAAAGGGAAAAAAGGACAATTTCAACCAAAATACTTGTTCTGCTCACCTGTTCCTTCCTCACACAAATAAAAGACAATGGTAGAAAATCAGTTCTCTCACTACCTTGTTAGAGAGGTGCTAAAATCTTTTATAGACAGGTCACAGTGTGATCATTAGATATTAAAACTGTACAAATATTGCCTGCAAACACAAATTTTATTTGTTTAGCACCTACCATGAAGTGGATGCATCCCAAACAATTATTTTTTTTCAGGGCAGGAGGTAATTCATTAGTTGGTCCTCTTAAAAGCCTTGGATGAAGCCAAGCTGAACACTGTGGAAGATTTCTGGATTCTTGTGTTGGTTGCTTGCTTGATGCAGCCCCGTATTTCCAAAAACCTTTTTCTTATCCAGAAATCTGGATTTATCGACCTCATCCTTGTCTGAAAGGACTTTGCAAAGTTGACCCACACAGAGAATTACTCAATTTCTGGCATGAGTTTGGGAGAAGATTTTCCATTCTGCTATGATTTCAGAGGCTGGAGTTCTAAAGAAAACATTGATTTATTTCCTGGTCCAGTTCCTTTTGCCTGTGATATTGTAAGTACTGGAAGAATTTGCTCTTACTCCTGTACGTGATATTTCCCACACCTTTGAATATTCCATTTATTGGACAGGAGTGACCAGAGATTTCCCAGTTCTGCTTTGCCAAGGGTTTGCTTTCCATACCTAGAAAGATGTGGCACCTTGTTGAGCTGTGAAAGGGTATGTCAAGAGCAGCTGTGTGGATATTCTCAGCTCAGTCAGAGAGAAAGAGAAAGGTTTTCTAACCAGGCAAGAGCCTGGGAAGCAGTTGGGAAAGAATGTAAATAATTCTCTAATCTCTCTTGTTGTTCACATTGTTTATAGATATGTTCTGCTACTGTGCATCATTCACTGCACACCAATGGTGTGAGATGTTTTTACTCTGAAATGAATGAAATTAATCTGCATGATGTTCTCTACATATATAGAGAGGTACATTTGAAATAAATCGGACTTCATTCTCTTTGCCTTCTAACTTGGAGTCCTTCTGTTCCCGTCCTGCTCAACGGCGACACATGAAAACTCTTGGGAATATGGTGACTGGAGACTGAAAATCCCACTGTGCAGCTGGGGGCAAAAAGTTGAGGCCGTTTGGGAATGCAGCCAAAAGGGAGGGACTTCTGAAATCCCCAGAGAAGTGATCCTTCCCTGTATCCATGTCTTCTACTTTAACTTGGAACTCAAATCCCAGTCCTCCTCTCCACCACTCTTTAAGGGAAATGTGAAAATTTGAGGCAAGCTCTTGTTGTAGAGAGAGGAAATTTTGGGTCAATGTCCAATTCCTGAACTGTTTTTTGGGGGGGTTCTTAACAACTTGGATTTTTCCTTCTCCATCCCCTCCTCTCTTCCTGTCTTTCTTTCTCATTTCAACCCAGAGATCTGAGTGAGGACAAGCAGCACCACGAAACTGGAGGGTCTCCCACCCCTCCAGCACCAGCAAATGTGCCTCAGTGATTTATTGCAGCATCAGAGTTATGTCTGTATGGTTAGGGGGGCTGTACCTATTTAAAAACCCTATTTTCATATGGCTTGTCCATAAAAATTCACTCCAGGATGGAGATATTCCCAGCAAAGCAATAGTTTACATGAATGGGGGGGGAAAAAAAACTCCTCAGAATGTTTTCAGAGGTTTTATGTCATTCTGCTGGAGGTTTTTAGGTTTGTCCATTTTGGCTCTTGTGTTTTGCCATAAAGGTTATGTAAAAATGGTTTTAAACAACAAAAAAACCCTACAAACCCCATATCAGGTAAATATCAAAATGAAAGTTGAGTTTAAATACATAATTATTTATAATAAGGCTATGCCAAAATTTTAAGAGTTGAGAACCTTTTCAGATTATGTCTCTGTAAATTTGCATTTTACCTTGTGTTTCCAGTGAAGTGGCACAGCTCGAATTCCGAGCTGAATGAAATCTCTATAAAACCCTAAACAAGTGCTTTTCCAAGGGTATTTCTCTGCATTATGCTCCAGTTTGACCTGGGAATGGTCCTCAAAATCCAGAGCCCCCCTCCAGTCTGATAGATAACGCCATAGGGCTACATTAGTCCTCGGGCTCTGAGAAAGATGTAGCATTCCATCTGTTTCCTGAATTATCCAAGAGCCAGATGAAACTCAGCCCTTTGTGGCCTCTCTTCTCTAGTGGGGATAATAGGCATGGTTCAATACATCCTGGTTTATGCTGATTCAGATTCCTTGAGTGAGGCTGGGAAGGGGAAAAAAAGACAATTTCAAGCCAAATGCTGCTTTTTCTCACCTGTTCCCTCCTCCCCTAAATAAAAGGCACTGATAGAAAATCAGTTCTGTCACTTCCTGGTTAGAGAGGTGATAAAATCCTTCATAGAGAGGTGTGTTCATTAGACAACTAAAATGATATAAATATTGCCTGCACACTCAAATTTTGGGGTGTTATCCAGTCTCCCTTCTACTCCTAATACCACACTGCTCATATCACCCACATAATCGAAGTTATTGGAATAAAAGTGCATAATTTTTATAAATAATTAACAAGTCCTGAATGCCTTGTGAATAATACATTGGTAATATAATTTCTCCACAACAGAGAGCTGAGCATCTGCATTAAAAGAGTCCTAAATTTGGACTTGAAAAGTTATCTCTCCTCATCTCTCCAGGTTCTGTCTCATGAGAAGAGATCTTGGGCAGTTCCTCTACCAGAAAAGCATCTGAAACCACCAGGGCTTGAGCAAAAACCCAATAGAAGAGTTAGCCTGAAAAAAAAAAAAATTATAAATAAAATATTTTTAAATAGATAGACATGGATTAGAAGAAGGGACTCACTTTTGATCAAGGTCTATAAAGAGGTAAAATTGAGTGGTTCACTGACTCTTCCACCAGCCACCACTTCCAATGGATTTGTCACCTTCACAAATTTTACAGGTGTGG
>NC_071578.1:1838751-1941251 GCF_024509145.1 Vidua macroura | reverse complement strand
GGTGCTGCTACAGAACGAGCCAGAAGCGCTCAAGCTGAAGGGAAAATAAATCAAAAGTTTAAGGATTATTCTTTATTCAGACTGTGATCCCTCAGCAAAAAAAATGTCTCAGGGATGTGTGTTTATCTTGGTCTGGGCCCACTTTAGCAGTTTTTACCCTTTGGCTTCACCTCAAGCAAAACAATATCAAGTGAGCCAAAAGTGATGATAAACACACACACTCACACACAGAGCTCTGAAGTTTCTCCTTCCTGAGCAGGGAAAAGGCTCCACCAGCATCGTGCTGGAGTTCCTCTCATTCCCAGCACTGCCAAGTGACAGCTTTATTGTTGAATAAAACAAATTAATTGCCCCAACTGTCTTAACTAGTTGCTAGAAATGAAATTCTTCACTTGTTTAGCTGCCAAAAATAATGACAGAAATATAAACATGTTACAAAACCGAGGGTTTCTCAGGAAAGCTAAATATAATGGGTCTAATTTTGCCCTGGGCAGATGCACTGGGGCACTTCCCAGTGACTTCTGAGAGAATTTCATGAGTGTTTTTAAAGGAGAGTGTATCCCCCACACTTGACATACCAAGTGCACATCCCTCTCTCGTTGCTATTTTTACTCTTTCTTTTCTCCTGTGTACAAGTGCCTTTGTGCCTTTCTCTTTGCACAAAGGCTGATCATAATAATTTTTAAATTTGCCTGTGTTCCTTACAAAGATTGTGTCTCCCTGAAAGGATTTCCTGCAAGTCTTAGAAGGAGGAAAACCATTTTGAGTGTGCTCAGTGGAGATGAATGTTTTGAAAAGCTCGGCTGATTTCTTGGCATTCAGGAAAACCAGAAGCCCCTGCCCTCGCACAGGCAAACACCCACATGTTTGCTGGTAAATGGGCAGAATTTGGGAGCCTCTGGAGTTAGGGAAAAGGTACAGAGAACATCCTGATGAGGTAAAAGGAGAAGTAATTTAATTGTCTAACTCCTTCTGTGCTCGAGAATATCAGACAGATGGGGAGGATAAAACAAGGAGCTCAATAATTAATTTTCATGTTCCTCACTAGTGGGACCTCTTTAATCCCTGTTCCTGTGATTATAGAGAAAGGTTGGATTCTGAAGTTTCACTCATTAGCTACGTGTTGTATGAAAATACCTGTATTTTCAAAAGGAATAGTGACAAGAATGAAAAATTTCTGCTATTAGAAATATCTTGGTGTCAGGGACTTTTGTGAAAGAACAAAAACTCTCTGATTCCCTCAGATAAATAATGAAACAGATGGTTGTTGGGGGGTTAAAGGTCAAACCTTCCCTGTTGACTGAAACACAAGGTTGACTTAAAAGATTTCCCGAAGTTATTCAAGATGCAGCACATCAGCCTGTGTCTCCTGCCTCCTAATGAAATGGTGTGGGCTTCCTTAAAAGCACCATTCCAGGGGCTCCTTGCAGGAATTCCAACACCCATTCCAGCTCCAGACTGAGCTCCTGCAAACTGCATCTCTAATAAAGGATATGGGTGAATAATTAGGTGGACTCGTCCAGGGATATAGGTTAGGAAAAGGCTAAATAACAACATTTAATCCATTTCCTAAGCAAACCGCTCACTTCTCACCCGAAACAGGAGTTGATAAAGTCGCCGTGAAAATCTGGGAAATCTCAGAAAATCTGGGAAATCTCAGAAAATTATCAATAAGGCAATCTGGGAAAATGGGAAGAAAAAAAACAAATGCTGTGTGTGGGGTTGAGCCTCTGCATTCATGAGCAGGCTCCTGTTAAAGGAGACCAGGGCATTTTTAAAGCAGCCCAACTAAAGAGACAGATGCTGGAACTCGCATGATTCGACACAATTTGAGCACAAATTGTCCAATCAGTCAAACCCACAAACACTTCAAGGTAATTTTGGTAAATCCCTATTGTGATCTAATTTCTTATTAAGGAGAATAAAGCAGGCTGCCATTGTAATTCATCAGCCCCTTGCACTGCAGAGCGACGGCTGCAGTTCATTTCATGCTTTTCTCTGCAAAAAACAGGCTTCAATTTCTGGAATCACCAACAACAACCTTTGACTGAACATCTACATTTTTTTTTATTTTATTTTGCTAAATAGAATTTAAAACTAGGGAAAAAAATGTAGCTGAAATCTAAGGAGGCCATTGAGATCAGAGTTGATTTAAGCACCAAATCCATGAGTGTTATGGAAAACTTTCGAGGTTCAGAGCAGAGGACACGTTTTGTTTCTTCAGAGGGCATCGCTGTGGTGCAGAGCTGAGAGGTGGCACATTAAATGTCCCTTGTCTGCATCAGTGCTGCCTTCCCAAACACAGCCAAGCATCACTTCCTCATCCAGAGCTAGACCTGGCTCCCACAGCCCTCCCCAGCCCAGCTCTGCAGGCTCATGCACCTCGAGGAGTGCCCCGAGGGGCTGTTCCCCACAACAAGGGGAACCTGTGAGCATTTGGGGTGCAGGATCTTGAGGGGTGGAAATGACACACCCTGGGAAACTCTTCTCATCCTGTGGAAAATGTTGTTTTTCTACAGAAATTTTCTGTCATGATGAAAAGCAGCCTTCACACAACTGAAGGAAAAATCAGCCTGGTTTCCTACAACAATCAGTCTGGGGGCCAAGAAGTGTTTTAGGGCCAAGTGCCTCCTCCAAGCAGGAGATCCTCCTGTGCAATTCCCCCATCTCCTCTAGGACTCTCTTTACCTCAAAACTACTCCCTCCAGGCATTGTAAAGCAGGATAAAGTTCTCCATCCCTGGGAGTGGTTGAGGCCAGGTTGGATGAGGCTTGGAACAGCCTGGTCTGGAGGAAGATGTCCCTGCCCAAAGAACTGGGTTATGTTTAAGATCCCTTCCAACCCAGGCCTTTCTGTGGTGATTCTACGAACACCAGCGTGGAAAATGCCTTGTGTGAGTGTATCCATGTGTGTCCATGAGTGTGCAAGAACATTTCCCTCCCCACGTCCCCATTCCGTGTCCCCGCCGCCGCTGACATCACAAACGGCCCCACTCACAGCAGCAGCCACGGGAATGCAGTAAGTAAGACAAACAACAACCTCTTATGTGGTAATTTACAAATAAAAGTTCATTTTCCTTTCAAGGAGGAGCACAGCCCTATGTGTGTGTGAGCAAAGAGGGAATTCCGTATCTCCGCTGCCACAGGGACGAGGGATGTGCAGCCACAAGTCGACCTGATTTTTTTTTTTTTTTTTTTTTTTTCCCCCAAATACAAAATGACCTGTTAGAGCATCCCAGGGAGAATATGAATTAGCCCAGGTCAATAGGAGGTCAAATAGACAGGGTCCTAAAATCCCTTTACTACTTTGTAGTATCTTATGCTAATTCAGTTCCCTTCTCTGTGATAAACAAAGCCAGTTGAAAGTAGATAGCATCACACAGTGATGGGTCCCAAAGCTACAATTTAATACAAATCTAGTAATTCCATTATACAACACATCCAGTTCATTTAGAGGCAACGAATACTTAAGAAGGTCCAGGATTGAAATGCCTCAGCTGATACTTTAAAAATATAAATTATCCAGTAAAATTTCATTTGTCACATAAACCTAATAGCTGTGTGTGATGGAAATGCTGTCTGTCCTTTCAAACATTTCTTAAATGCAATTCACAGGTCCTAAGTCCTTTTACACCAGTATTGCAGGGTTTAGGCACATAATCAGCAGAAACAAAATAAAATTTAAAAAAAAAATCCTCACTATTTTCTCTTTGCAAAAGGTGATGTCTAATAAGAATTGCTGAAATGATAAAGCTGAACCTCTCACGGTGATACTTTTCACCTTGGAAGGGTTTTGCGGGAGGACGCAGCGCCGGTGGGGCAGAGGAGGGGAGAGCTGTGGGAGCCAGGAGCAGCAGGACACTCTTGGGATGCGCCTCTGTCTCCAGTTTTATCAGGGATGCGGAGCCCGAGCTGGAGCAGGAACCTCCCGGGCCGGTGCTTTGCAGGTAATCCAGAGCAGCCAAGGTAAACCTGCTTTGCAAAGGCTCGGGATTGTCATGGAAATGCCTAAAATCAGGCGGGAGAGTCACGGATGTCTGAAGGGACGACCAGAAAGCAGTTCCTGGGAAATAAAGAGGTGTGAAGAGCCCAAGACTCGGTGCTGCTGGCCTGTTTGCTATCCAAGAGAGCACTTAGGGCAGGAAAATGAATGAAAAGTGAGGTGGTGATTTAACCTCACATCCCTAAAGCAGGTGTCTAAATGAGGGACATGAACTTCCCACAGCCTGGCAAGGGTATCCCCGTGAAGGGAGACTGTCCTCTTCCATTTTCCCCATCCTACTGGTGCTTTTTCAGGCTGCAAGAAGATTTTTTTCTTTTCTTTCCATCAATTTTAGCAACTTCTAAACTTCTAAGAGCTGGGAGATAATTAAGAGGAGCTTGGGGAGGAGGCTGGATTTCTCTGGGCCGTTCTTCTTGGAGGTGCAGTGTGTTGGGGAGTTGTTTTTGGTTTTTTTTTCACGAACAGAATGGGACTGCTGGAACAGGTTCCTTGAGCTTTTATTGTAATATTACAGTGGAGACAATAGAAAGATGGCAAAAGTTCATGTACTGCTGAAGATTTCTTTTGTTACAGAGCATTTAAAAAACTTTCTAGCCAATAGCATATTGGCCTATCTAAACCAAGCCTAAAACTCAAGTTTCATGTCCTTGTTTACTTTACTATTGTAACTTTTTCTACTTGCAGTCTTTGTAGCCACAGCTAATTCTAATTTCTCTGCTCTTTCTGTCTCTAAGGCCTACTTTTCCCAGCTTTCTGAAAATCTTCTCACCTTTACCATTTCCCACAGTGCAGCATTCCAGCCCTTTTCCCTCCCTCCAAGGTTTGGTCAGTGCTGCTGGGGCCAGCTCTGAGTTCAGGAGGAGTTTTGGCCCTGGGAAATCCTCTGGCTCTCCCTGGGAAAGGTAAATACAGGTGGGGACGGGACAGCAGCACCCCGGGAGGAGGAGGGCACTCCTGGGAAGGGTTTTGCAACTTGGAAGGAAATTTGCTGCTGCTGAATGGAGTTTTTTTTTTTTGCTGTTTTTTGGTGTCTGCTTGACATCCTCTTTCCAGGTGAGTGCCAGTGACCTTTTCACACTCGTGTCCTGTCCTCCAAGGCCTTGTGTGTGAGATCTGGGCAGTCCATAGATCAGTCATGTCAGATGCCAGCTGGGTTTTTATTAATTACATCATCATTTGGGTGAGATGTGCTTTCGGAGGGGTAATAACACTTTTTGTAATGATCTCAAAGCTCTGCTGTGATTAAGAGCTTTTAGAAAGTCTTGCTGAAGGCACGTTAATGAAAAAGTTGTAAAATTTTGTTTTTCTCTACTGCAAATGAAACAATCAACGCTCAGGTGAATGAAGATGGATTTGTGTCACCTGGAGCCATAAAGGAATAGTTTAATCTGTCAGATTATTTTTTTTTAGGTGGAAGTGCACTCTGTCTGCAGCCAAAATTTAATGGTAGAATTCTTTTATTATGTTATGAACTGAGTTTCTGATTTCGGGCAAAATAAACTCTTTGCTTCAGGAAAAGCAATTTTTTAAATTAGAGATGAAATTTTTCTTTTAATAGACTTTAAATAGTCATATGCATAATTTTTGCTTTTCTCTGTGGCCTACAAAAAACACAATCCAGTCCTAAATACTTAAAAATTTTAAAGACAAATGAAGAAAATTTCAGCATTGCATGTTCTCTACTCTCACAAATTCCTTCATCCAGCCAAACAGAAAGTTATTTTATGATTTCTCTGCCGTTCTATGGGTTTTTCCCTCTGTGCAATATTCCAAGTTCTCAGAATTCACCACTGTTCCTTACTCTTACCAGTTCTTGTTTCATCACCAAAAAAATCCCAGGAGGGTGTGACTGGAAAAATGCTGCCCAAATGAAATTAATCCATTCAAATCTGACTTAAAATCTTGTTTTCTTTCTCTAAGCTAACTTGTATTTGAAGGAATTTTAGGCTGTGCTGCAAGAACAACCAGGGTGTTACAACTGGACCAAATATGAACAGTTCAACAACCGGTCTGGACTTGAATTAAGTTGTGTTGAGCATAAATTTCAGACTTTAGTCTCAGGATCAATGCCAAGTGAAAGAAATGATGCATTAAATATTAATTTCTTATTTTCTTTCAGGCTCTTCTGGTGTGTATTCCAGCAAGGAAATCCTGCAAGATCCTCCAGCCTCCTCAGCTGAGTTTAACTGAACTAAATAAAGAGTAGTCAGGAGGATTTAAAATTTTTTTTTGTGGGTTTTGAGCTTTTTTTCCTTTCCAAATGATGATGCATTTTATATATTCTATTCCTACACACCCAGTATTTATTCCTGCAGTTTACATTGGTGAGATTCAGCGAGTTCCTGCCCCACTGATGCCTGGGGGAAGACACAGACATTTTTTCCCTGGATGAACTGGATCTTCCAGGACTTGTCAGAGTGTAAAACCAGCCAAAACTTCACACCTTCTTCCACCAAATTTTGCTGGCAGTGTCTCCCCAAATTGTGCACCCAAGGAGTCAGATGGGAAAACAGCAGTGAACACCTGGTGCTGTAAGGCTGCTCTCAAAGCTCAGCTTTTCCTTAGGCTTCACTCTTCCAGGAGCAGCAGAGACCACCTGTGAGCAGCTCAGCTGCAGCCTGATCTTTGCATTCAAGAAAAATTATCATTATTTTAGCCTTTCTTTAATCTCTACATAAAAATTGTTTCTTTCCTGAACGTCTCTTTCCTTGATTTTTTTTTTTTTTTTTTTTTTTCTCTCTCCTGACAATCTTGCTTAGAAAAAGGGTTGGGGGGAAGAGCTGAGACAGAGCATTTATTTAAGCTTGAGATGCTGTCCTGGTCTGGAAAAACCAGGTTTCCCTGATTTCCAAGCTCTCTACGTGAGACTTTAACGAGTCCCATCTGGTGGCTCTTCCCATCATGTTCCATTATGAATCTTTATGGGCAATTAACTGGTTGGGTATGAAAACACCCACACTGGGGATGGGTCAATGGGCACATCCACTCCCAGAACTCAGCTCAAACTGTTAAGTCTGCCTCCAAAAGAAAAAAACAGAGTATTTTCATTCTGATGGATTTGTCGGGGCAGTTGTAGGGCATGGAGTAAACACCAAACCTTGTCTGCTCCATAAATATTGGCTGGTGGAAATGGTCAGAGCTCCTCCCTTCTCATCTTGAGCTTAAAACAAATGGCAACAAATGACAACTTCTGTGTGACTGAGCTTCTCGTGGCCACCAAATAATTGAGATGGTGTAAGTTACTTGAACTGTTCTTGGTTTAGAGGCATTACTGGATTGAAAAGCAGAGTATTTTCAAAAAATACAATAAATAAATAATAGAAGAAATAATTACTATTATTATTATTATGTTGTTAACAACAACAACAACGACAACCACAACAACAACAACAGCAGCAGCAGCAACAACAACAACAACAACAACAACAACAACAACAACAACAACAACAATAATAATAATAATAATAATAATAATAATAATAATAATAATAATATTTTTCCCCAAAATATACAGCCCACACTTCCAGCTCTAGCAGATGTGCAGCCAAAAAAATCTCCTCACATACTGAGAAGTAGGATTGGGTCATTGCTCAAGGTTTCTGCTTCTTTCCTTTTGTGTTTTCCCTCCCTGTTTTCCCCTGGAGCTTTACAGGTGAGTGTTTTTCCCTGGGTATTTTCCACGCTGCTTTCTGAACCAAAGCTCAGGGCTGAGTTGTGCCAGTGCCTTCAGCATTCCTGGGAAGGGCAGGGGAAGCCAGGTGTGGTGTTCTCCACCTCAGGCTTGCTCCCGACCTGTGATCGGAGCAGGTTCAGCCACAGCTTCCCAGTGCAGTGGCTGTTTGCATCTCAGCCCCAAATTTGTGCAACACAAATCCCAAAGAGCAGCCTCCTTGCCCTTCTCCATGTGGGAATTCCTTCTCCAAAGCCCTCCCTGGTGGTGGGGGTGGAGAAAAGAGAGGTTCCCATGAACATTGGTGGTGCCAGAGCAGGATTTGGAATGGCTGCAGCACATCAGTGTGTTAATAAGGTGTACTTTAATTTAATCCTAATGAATTTGGGGCCTGAATTTCAACAACAAAATGGTGTTTAAGATGAAATACAGTGAGCTGGAGGGCCAGGCAGCCCCATGTGCCTTGGCTCAGCTCCTCACTGCACGTGGGAAGTGAAACCAAACATTGTGAAACCAGCTCAGGTCTGAACTGTCTGCTCAAAAGAGTAACATCTCTAGTTTTTACATGAATTTTTAATTTTAGATGACACCTTTGACTGGAAGTGACAGTGGAGCAGATAATTTGTGTAATTACAGCAACCAGTGATTGAGGAAGGAAAGGATCTCTCCAAAGCACATAAAACATGAGATGGATTTGATTGTGGATGAGCCCTGTAACCAGAGCTGCAGGAACCTTCTGGCCTAGGGAGGGTCTCAGCCTGGGAATGTCTGTACAGCATCACCAGATCTGCCTCTCTCCGTGCTGGGGTGAAGCAAAGTGATGCATAAAGTGGAAGAAGAGGAGTTTTGGTGAGCCTGAGAAGGTTTAGCCACCCCTCTAAGAGCAGAAATGCTAATGCAGCTCTGGCAGCAGATGGGGCTCCTGCAGGAGGGTGTTTAGGGGGTGAAAACAACCCCATGCAAAGGGCTGGAACTTAACTCTGGAGTCCTGAGCAGGAAAACTGCATTCATCATGCACAGGACACTTAGTCCTGCTCACTGCCCTGCTTTCAAGTCACACCTTCTCCAGAAATGCCTTTTTAATCAGCCCCCAGCCTTTGTTCACAGCACAAACTGTCCCAAAGATGATAAATGTCCTTGTTGTAGTGAGATTATTTCCACTTGGCTCCAGAAAATGTTGTGCATGACATATAAACATCAGGGTTTCTTAAAATGAATGCACAAATATGTAGAAAAAGAAGAAGTAGGTATTTACAAGCCAGGACTGGAGAAATACATTTCTGAGAAGGAAATTCCTTGCAATGATCAGAGAGTGCTGCAAGGAACAAATTCTCTCTAAATACCCTGTATAAGGCAAATAATCTTGGGGACAGTAATTTGTACACACTTGAGAACTTGGTAATGATCCTAAAAGTCTGTTTTGGATAAATAGGAAAATTTTTGCAGCTGTTTAAAAATGCAAAATCAAATGCAATTTTTCTTTTTGTTGCTTATACGAAGATCACAGCTAATTAGCCTTAGTTAAGTAAAGCACATCCTTTGAAAATTGGAGACAAGTTCCTTTGCCCTCTGAAGAATTGTCTGTTATTTACATTGTTAATATTAATATCCTGCAGCCTCTAAACTCGGAGTTGGTGTCATTGGAGACAGCCTGTAACAAACAACTCAGACCTCCACTAAAATAACAGCTTGAGATATTTTCTCTTTTGTTTTGCTGCAAGTAGAAAGAACCAGGGGTGATTGGAACCCCAAAGTCCATAAGGTAAAACCCAGATTCAAGGGTCATAGGCTGGTTTGGGTTTGAAGGAACCTCACAAACCACCTTGTTCCAAAATCCACATGGAAGAATGGCAGAAAGCTCCAGAGGGAGCAAGACCTGAAAGCAGAGATTTATATTGAGAGTTCTTGCAAATCTGCTGGAGTTTCCTCCTGGCTTGGAGGAGTAAATAGCTGCTGGAGTTCTGCCTGGTGGCAGTGAGGTGGCAGAGTGGGGTCTGTGGGTGCAGGGCTGGCTCATTGTCCTGGAGAAGCGGGATGGACTTTGTGTCCTCTGTCACCTCCCTGTTCTCAGCCTCCTTCAGGGACCAAACCAAAGGTTCTGCAGCCCTGGAGATCAGCTCCCAGAGCATGGCTGAGTGACAACAGAGTCAGTGGAAAATATTCTTGGGGGAATCAGATTCAATCAGATCAGCTGGAAAACCATCAAAAATATTCTTGGGCGTGGTGCAGAAATGAGTGAAATTTATTAACACAGAGATGAGCACTGAAGGAAGGGGGTTTGGGGGATCAGTCAGCCAACTGTCCTGTGGAAAGGCTGCAAAAATGCAGGAATTGGCATTAAAAGCTCCTTATTATTTCTGCTTTGCTTGTACTAGATGAAATACAAGCACTTTGTAAACCTGGCACTGGGTGTGAACATGAGAGGACACAGAGAGGGGCTCCAGGAGCTGAGTGTCTGTGGCTGGAGTCAAACTGAGAGCAGCAGAGAGGCTGCCCATCCTGAATATCCAGAATATTCACCAATGCTGAGGCCTTCCAGATGGAACCCAGAGATGCCAGCAGCCTTAAAAAAAAAAAATCATTAAACAAAAAAATCCCCTCACTGGCTGCTTTACTGAACTATCTGGACTGAAAATAAATATTGCCAGTAAAAAAAAAAAAAAAATTAAATATTTACTGATAATATATGCTTAAAAAATGAAGGCCATATATCAGTTACCTACATTTTCATTAGGTTTTAGTATGTTCTATGCAGGTTTGATAGGTTTAATGTTTAGGTGCCAGTTTCTGAACTCTGTAGGAGGTCTGGAAGCCCCTGTCCCATGAATTAGGGTGGGAACTGAGCACCCAGATCCCCAAACCCACTTTGAAATCCTCTGCCTGAACACATCTTTCTCCTCAGTGTTCACAAGGTTGAATAGAAGCAAAGTTTCTGGGATATGATAATTTTGTGCTGGAATAAATCTTGTATAAGTTAAAATCCCTGGAAGCTCCAAGGTAGTAGGAGTTATGTACTGGGGAATCTTTAACAAGATCACTGAAGAGATTACTGGTTCAATAAATGGAGATTTTTATCTGGGCTCCTTTGAGACAAGGAAGACACCAAGGGACTAGAGAGAAGTAAATACAACCCCAGTTTGGGGGGAAGCAAGAAAAAAAAGGACTGGGAAAACCAGCCAGGATATAACAGACCAGCACATCTGACCTTGGTGCTAGGCAGAGCTCTAGAAACATTAATAAAGGATGAGATCACAAAACATCTGGAGAAATAAACCAGTCAGCATGGTTTCATAAGGGGTAAATCCTGTCTGACAAATCAGGGGGATTTTTTTAGGGAGATGATGTGGAAAGCAGGCATGGGTGAGAATGTTGGGCTTATTCTGTCTTTTTTGGGCTCAGGGCACTCATCTAAAAGGATTGCTCACAGATCTGGGGTGTGGGTTGGAGTAATGTTGGTGTAAGAGGGAGGGATGAGAGGTGCAAGTGGAGGCAGGAGAAATCCCCAGCTGATTTCTTCTCTGAAAGGGTTAAACTTGGGCAGGGGCTGCCCAGGGAGGTTTGGAATCCCCATCCCTGGAGGTGTCCAAGAAGTGGCACTCGGTGCTCTGGGCTGTGAGAAATAAATCTGTACAGAATTCTCAAAACTTCACAGAAAACTCACATAGTATACATCTATATACAGACTTTAGATAAGAAATGCTGCCTTAGAAATATCATAAAATGAGACAAACATTATTAAGAAAGAAATAAAACTAAAAACAAGTTTCAAAGAGTAGTTTTACAAATAAGACTAAATACTTTAGAGAAATAGAACTATAAAAAATACATTGTTGTAAGAGCCACAAAAAAGAATTTTAAATAATGAGCTTTAAAGCATTTACAATATAGTATAACAAAAATTGATAAACCAAAAAACACATAATATATTATAATTTAAAAAAATAGGTTCTAGTTGTAATAAATTATAACATCTGTATAATCTCACCCTTCACATAAAACTAAAAATAAAATTAAAATGTTTAACACAGCTCTCAGTTACCCCATCTCTAAGTCAAAAAAACCCCGGGCTGGTGACAAGGTGGGGATGGGGCACAGCTTGGACTCCACGGTTTGGGAGGGCTTTTCCAGCCCTAATCCTGTGATCCTGAGGGTTACACTACAGCTCTGTGCATCCTCTGGAAAGCCCAGAGTGAAGGTGTCACCCAGTGGAGTGAAGAAAGTGGAGCTGAAGGATTCAATCTGCAGAGAGCTCCTGCACAGGGCTGGGAGACAGCAATCAGCTCTGCTTGGGAGAAACTCTGCATTTTTACATTAGTAGCTCTAAATTGTGGGAATATTCACCAAACAAAGGCTTGGCAGAGCTCTGGGTGAGAAGCAGGTGTAGAACTAACGCAGAGCAGGAGTTAAACCCACAGAAGTGTGAATGTGGAAATGGAACAGCTTAACCTGGCATATGGTAAAATACTTACCTGCATCTCTGATCTGTCCAGGGCAGGGATGCTCTGGCATCCAAAGGACATCCCAGGGATTGGGAAGGGCAGGGAATGACAGCAGCAATGGCAGAAGTGAAGTTGTGAAGTTGTTATGTGCAGAGAGCCTGGGAAACCTGGATCTGTACTCACCTGGGGGGAAGAAAAAAAGCTCTTTAAAGGATGATCTGATTCGAAGATTTCAACATGCTGAGGAGAAATCTGAGAGGAGATGAACTAGAGATAAACTCTCTCCATTTAATCAGATTCCCAGGATGTGTGCTGATAATATAAGTAGAAAGAAAAAAAAAGGAGCAGAAATAAGAATATGGATGTGTTTGATTCAAGCAGGGTGAAAAAGGAAGCAGCCTTCATTGCCATCTAAGTGTGCTGGAAAATCAGGAAGAATGGAGCTGGGGGGCAGAATCAGCTCTGTCCTTTGCTAACATAACCCATCTCTTCACTAATTACACAGTTAAAAGCCAAATAATTAATCTCTACTCTCAAGGCATGCAAGGCAAGGTGTGTGGTGGGTCAGAGGGCAGGTGGTACCTTCAGTGTGCAAATGAGCTGCCCACATGACACAAGGAGTTGGCACAGTTGTACCTAAAGGTCCTAAAGGTGTTTCCTTGGCTTATAAAATGCATCTTCTGCTGGACCTGCATCTCTCCCAGAGGCCATTTTTAAAAATTTGTCTCCCTCTTTGTAAATAAAATCCCCCAAATTTGTGGTATCAGGAGGAAAACAGAATAAAATGAGGGAGGGGGGTGACTAATCCAAAAAAACACCCTAAAACCACAATTTATTATAAAAATCCCATTGTAAATATTAAAGATTCCTGAACTTTCTTATGGCATGAAGTCACACTGCTGCAAGCATGATGTGCCAGGGTTTGCCAGGCTCATGTAAACAGAGAAAAACAAAAAGTACATCAGTCCTGAAATGCCAGTGAGCAAAGGGATGTGTGTCTGTGTGCTCTGACCTACAAGGAAACATCCAGCAGAGACCTTACTAATTTTAGTTCTGGTCCAGAAACACTTTTGCTGCGTGCATGACCTGCAAAGCAGCCTAATTGTAAAGCTGTAGCAGTGTACTAATTCATGGAGAAATAGGATGAAAAAAAACGGAGGCAGTGCAAGGTTTTTTTAGTAATGGGAGCTGCATTTGAGTTCTCTTGCCCAA
Organism: Vidua macroura; assembly: GCF_024509145.1. Classification (NCBI taxonomy): domain Eukaryota; kingdom Metazoa; phylum Chordata; class Aves; order Passeriformes; family Viduidae; genus Vidua; species Vidua macroura. The sequence continues at coordinate 1,927,928 of NC_071578.1, read as the reverse complement.
TGTGTACTGAACTTTATGCACAAAAATAGCAATACCACTGTTGCCTCATGCTCAGTGACACTGGTGATGTGATGTGAGCCAGAACAGACAAGCACCACAGCATCCTCTCTGCTCTAAAAATTCACTTTTTCCATCAGATTGTAGGAGCATAAAACCCCTCCCATTTTTCTGAGTGTTAGTCAAATCCACTTTCCTAAACTGTGCTTGTTTGGAGTGGTTTTTGGTTTTTTTTTTTTCCTTGTTGCAAACAGTTGGAAAATGAACACGGCTAAAAAAAGGCTCAGCTGGAACCTTTAAATGAATCTCTCACCCAATGAGAAACAAGAAAACGTTTTTTAAGATTTGAAATTCTAGTCGTAGGTTTGCTCAGTTTGTGTATACTTCTGCTCTTGGTGGGTTTGATTAGAAGTGATGCCCCTAAAATACTGTTTTTAGTACCATTTAGTACAAAATACTGTATTTTAGAGTTATATATTAGTATCTGACTGCAGGTAGGAAATAAAATCTTGGGCACACAGGGATCTAGCACAGTGTGCTGACCCTATCCCCAGAGAGGTTGTGGATTCCCCATTCCTGGAATTGTTTAAGGTTAGGCAGGGCTTGGAGCACCCTGGGATAGTGAAAGATGTCCCTGCCCATGGCAGAGGGTGGAACTGGATGTTTTTTAAGGTCCATCCCAAGCCACTCCAGTCTGGAATTCCCTAATTCTATTTGTAGGGCCAAGATCCAAATGTCAGAGTTTCTGAATGCTTAAGTTCCTTTCTTTTCAGAACTGCCTGCTTTGATAATTCCCTGTCACTTTTCCCCCCTTTTTCTTAATTTTGACTGTTGTCTAATTGAACTAAACAGGAATTGTTATTTCAGCTACTTCAAGTTCCTAACAGGGAACAAAAACAGGAGTTGATAGACGCTGGAATAACTCCATTCTCTTCCCAGAGCATGAAACTGTTGTGTCTATGAACCCATATTTCTTCTTTAACCTGCTTCTCATTTGTCTGCATCTTCCGCCGCTGCCTTCAGGAATGAGTCATTAATAGCTGCTATTCAGGAAAAAAGTGAGAACTCTTTCAGTCCATAATTCACCCTCACAATTCAAGCAGTGAGTCAGTTTTGAACCTTTTTCTACTGCATCATTCCATAACCACCAAACCAGATGGAGTAGCTGGTTTATAAAGGCAATGCCAAATTCACCGTGAGGCTGCTCAGGTCTCCCTGCAAAGTCCTGTTCCGGTCAGGAGGGTTTTATCCCAGATCTCTGCACTGGGATCAGGTGCTTGGAGCTGCAGTGCAGGTATTTTTTTTCCCAGTTAGGAGCTGTGCCAGGGCCTCATCCTGCTGCCCAGGGCTCTGTGACTGCCTACCCAAGCCCTGTGTGCCTCTAACTGGCCGAACGCGCTGGAAATCAGTGCTCGGCTTAAACCTGACAGGCTCTTTCTTCACTACAGATAAAAGTCTGTTGATTTGCCAGCCCCAACTGTGAAACGCTCCTGCTGCCTGAACTGTTTTCCACACAACACTTGTTTTCTTTGTAAAAGCCTTTTTCTATTGATTTGAATTGACTGGTGCAGCAAAGCCTTGTGAGTTCGATGCAAATTGTTGCTGTGCACTTACTGGGAGCAGCAGAGCAATACAAAAGGATGTTTTGGCATAGATGTGCAACACTCTTATTTCAAGACATGTCTCCCTGTATTGATATTTGGTCTGATCTTGCTTGCAGAGTATAAGCAAGCAGTCAATTAAGGCATTTTTAAATGTTTTGAGGAGATGCTAAAGCTAAAGTCCGAGGAGAGCACGTGTTTGGGTGGAGGAATGCTGAATCTGCGTGTTTTCCTGGATTGAGCTGGAATTGATCTCAATCTTTCAGCTGAGACAACATCAACTTCTAGAATTTTATCCTCCCTGTGTGTCAGGGCTGGGGGAAGCACCAAAAGGCAAACAGAAATTTCATCTTTGTTTTTAAACCTACCAAACTCACTGGTTTTGTGAAGTTTTTAGCCTGTTGTGCAGGCCAGTCATTTTACCAAAGAACCATAAATAAGTTTGGGGCAGGAAAAAAAATCTCATTTTTTGAATGATTTATCCACAAATAGTTGTGAAAACTCCTTCCCAATATCCCATCTCTCCCTGCCCTCTGTCAGTGGAAGCCATTCCCTGTGTCCTGTCCCTCCAGACCCTTGTCCAAAGTCCCTCTCCAGCTCTCCTGGAGCCCCTTTGGGTAGTGGTCCCTCTTTCATCCTTCCCTGAACACAAGCTGCAAATCCCAGTTCAGAGCTGTCAGCTAAACCATAAATTACCAGATTTATTCCCGAGTTAAATATCTCTGAGCCTGGCCTGCACATTTTCTTGATAGGTCAATAAACTGCCTGTGGAGTCCAGCTCCAATCTCCATCTGTGTTGGTGCCAAGAGTGGGAATAACTCACGAGAGCTGCGTTGTGCTTCCTCTGGCAGACCAGGCTGAGTCACGTTTGCTTCGTGTGTGAGGAGCAGGGACATGCTCCCTGTGCTGTGCAGTGGAAGGATGTGCATCAGAAATGACCAAAAAGACAAATGTGAGACAAAACCGTGCTTAATCCAGCAAATATCTTCATGTGATCCCTTTGTACATGAAGGGAAGAGCAGCCATGGTCAGAATGACCATCATTCATGTGGAACTTGTTTCCCACGCTGTGATTTACCTCTGTGAGGGGAAACAAGCCCCAGAAAGATTTTAGTACCGGCACAGAGAAATAACAACGTTACTGGTGGTGCCAGCTAGGAAATTTGGGATGGCGTCTGTTTTGATGATAGATAAGTGACCCCCAGGTGGCCCTGGCCACAACCAAGAAATTTTCATTAGAAACAGAAACAAGAGCTGCTCATATTTTCCTTTGATTTTGGGCTTTTCTTCTGTTTTGTTTTGTTTCTTCTAAAAATTGAAGCTTTGGGCGCTTAATCTAAGTCTTGTTGCTTACTTGGAGGTAAAACTCTCTCTGTCCATCTGTCCCAGGAAAATTTAACACCAATGGGTTTTCTGCTGGTTTCGTGCACACATCAGGTTTTTGAGAGCAATTAATTTGCATAAAGAGACAAGAATCCTTTTCTGCTCCTTCCTCCTTTCCTTGATCCCGTGTGCCAAGCTTGAGGCGCCACGTGGCTTTAAGGGGGACTCCTGGGAGAGGCTCCCAGTGCCTGCTGGGGAACTGGAGGGTCCAGTGCCTGCGAGAGGTTAGAGGCTGGTGGGAAATAAAGCCTTAATGATGCTTTGCAAGCCCTCAAGAAGCAACGCCAGGTTTCTTTCCCTGGTGATCCGCAGCCCAAATCCGTCAAGGCTCCCGCATCCAAATTTAAGCGCAGGAGCGGCCCCGGAGGACGAGGCGTGGGCTGCACTTACAGAGGCAGTGTTGATTCAGGATTAAGGTGAATAGAGCTGACTCCTCTGGGGATGTGTATGATGTATATATTAGACTTTTTGAAGAACTTTTGACCTTAGCCAAGCTCGTTTTGTGTTTTAAGTCACCGTGATGGCTCCCACGACGTCGCGCCTCAAGAAGCGCGCGGTCGGTCGCTGGCGTGGTTAAAGAGTGAAGGATTTGAGAGGGGCCAAAATGATTCAGAGAAATAAATCCCACTCAACTGAGTGTGACCTGAGCCCCTCGCTCCTCCAGGGCCTTTGGAGCATCCCTGTCTATAATCTTGTGCAGAAATATGCAAAATACTGGGGACTTGGCTGCTTCTTCATGAAGGTGAACAGGGAATTTGATGTCTGCTCTAAACTTGAGCTCTTCTTAACAGCAATATCACAGGCCTGGCACACAAAAAATAGCCCTTCAGGTGGAAAGTTTCTCCTGAAATCCTGGCAAGTTTAGAGTTTCAGAAGCAAATTATCCCATTGAATTACTGTGGCTGAAAAGTGAGAGCAGAGGAGCACAAAGTCAATATGTTGAGTTGTAAATTCTTTTTCTGTAGCAACTCTTGCACGTTTTCAGAACTGCACAGGGCTGGGGAGCAGAAAGGAAACAAAGCAGTTTACAAAGTCCAAAACCATTCTGAGAGAGAAATTGTGGCTTTTATTGAATCACAGCATGCTAAAATTGCTTTTCTTAAAGTAAGAAATAGCGAGTAGAAGTGGGAATGTGATGTGTCTGTGCTGTCCCTGGTGCCAGCACCCTGCCCACGTGCAAGACCAGAGCAGGGACATCAGCACGAGAGCACAGCCTAATGAGAGCTGAGTGACAGTGGCACTGCCACCGAAGGACATGTGACATGCACATGAATATCAAATGAATTCATTATAATCACCGCTATTTCCATGAATACCAAATGAAGTTATAATAACTGAAATCATCAAGAGTTACCATTTTGTGACTTAAAAAAAAAAATATATTAAAAAAAAAAACACACACAAAAAGAGAAACAATAAAAATATTGGCAAAAATCAATGTAATTTTATTTTGGAGAAGGAATATTTAGAGAAGAGGGTTGAAAAAGTGGAGTATTTTTAATCATGCAATTGTTAGGGCTGGAAAGGAACTTTAAGACCATCAAGTCTTGCTATTCCCCAGCCCTGCCAAGGCCACCACTAACCCATGTCCCCAACTGCCACCTCCACATGGCTTTTAAATCTCTCCAAGGATGGGGACAACAGCATTTCCACTGGTAGATGATAGTTTCTGTCCATTTATTTTATTGTTTTTTCATATATATATCTCATTTTTGAATGCTAGCTACCAGATAATGAGGATGTAGAAATTTTTAATTGCTTACTGGAAAATCTTGATTTAAAGTACGTTTTATGGAAATAAATATCTTTGCTGAAGAAGGACAACTCTGATAACAGTCTAGGAGGATGTAAACGAATAAAAGTTCATATGTAGCACCCTTTAGGTGGTTCTTGATTTTCTGAAGCAGAGAAACTCTGGGTTTGAGTGAAACACCTTCTTCCACCAAAACTTCAAAAAGCTGAAATTGTCAAGCTTTTTTATTTCTGACAAATCTGCACCCCAGACTGCAAACATTAAAGTCTGTAAGGAGCAGTCTGCTGGGGCCAGATTCCTCCTTCTCTACCCAGACACTGAAATTTCGGAGGTTCTGTGCTCTCCCTGCCTGGTGGGAAACCCATCACTCTCCTCCTGTCTGGTTCCCAGCCTGGTCTGTGCTGGTTTGCACTGAGTGAGGATAGCTGGGACTTTGCCATTGGTGTTGGAACACAAGAGTTTATCTGGTGGTGGTGGGATGTGGGATCAGGGAGCATAAATGGACTTTGACTTCTGTCCTTTGATAGGGAAGAGAAAAACAAACCTCTGTCGTTCCTCACATTGCAGGAGCAGCTACTGAAATTCCAATTAAATCTGTAATGGGAGCTCAGGGTGGATCTTTACCATAAGACACTTCTAGGTCAGGCAGGAGGGTTGCAATAATAATAATCCCAAGTACATTTCCTTATTTAACTTTGTTTTTTATTGTGTTCAGCCTGCAGCTGATTTTTTTTTTTTTTTACCTTGTAACATAGTCCCTAATTGAGACACATGAAGCTCATAAGAGGCTTTAGACAAGATTCAGCTAGCCACAAAAGTCATTATCTCATTTTCATTTATTAACATGATATTTCCAATGGATTAACGAGGGTTTCCCTTTTGTTGCCTCTGCTGTGGCTCTAGCCCTAAAGGGGCTGTTGCGTTTCTCCATCTCAAGTGACTTCTTACTCACATTAGATTACAGTAATGTACGTGTTCCAGGAATGACATTTATTCTTCTTCTTGCATTAAAATTCCCTATTTGAAGTAGCTATAATTGCTGGGAATAGGATAAAGTGAACCTGAGTGTTGGTTTTAGCAATGAACTGGTATCAAAATAGCTGCTGCAAGGGCTGGGCATGCAAAAATGCTCTCCTTAATTTCAGGTGTCTCATCCTGTAGAATTTCTGGAATCTGCACGTTATGATGAAGATCTAGTAATTCCAATTTTCTGAGGAAGCCAGAGGTCGTGTTAAGAAGCTTCTCCCTGAATTTTTTCCACAGCACTCAGAGCTATTTTTCAAGCATCAGTGGTCCTGCCATTGCACGAGGCTGCAAGAGCCGAGTGCCAGCGCCTATTTTGGATAAAGAGGGAAAAGCGTCGGTGGGACACCCGGCCAGGCCATGCAGAGGGGTGGGTGGTGAAGCCCAGCACAGGCTGCTGTGTTATTTTCATGTTTTCCAGCTCTGCTCACTGCTCCCCAGCTCCTCCTGCTCTCCCAGAAGGCTGCCCGAGCAGCATTACAGCGAGGACCTGCAGAGAGCCTGTCTGCTCCAGGCACTGTCTGATCTTGTCTGACATAATTTAAACCTGTGCTTCCTGCCTTGGTTTTACATTTTCCAGGGCCTGAAAGGTTCAGTGGGAAACAAAACTCACCTAAGAAAAATATAGAAGAGGGGATTTAAGTCAGTGCAGACTATTGCTGCTTTATCTTACCTGATATAAAGACGCTGCTGGGTGTCTGCCATTAGGTTTGATATAAAATCAAGACCTTAATTTTTTGTGGGTGTCTGGTTTCTTCTGTCCAGTCCCTCCAGAGGTCTCAGCCCTAAAGGAGGGGAGTTTAAACATGGCAGTTAGGAGAAAAAATGTGTCTGCTCCAGCCAAGCCTCCCCGGTGCAGCTGGATTTAGTGCTGCTGCTCACCTGTGTTGTGTCCAGCCCTGTTCCCTGCCCGGAGCAGCACAATGAGAGCAGTTAGCACAGAGTGATGGTGTGTTCCTCCTGCATCAGCATTTCATAAGCCTGAGGATATGAAAACCTGGAAAATCCACTGTGGAGCTTGGAAGAAGATTTCTTCCTGCCTTGTCTACTGGGGAAAAAAAGTATCAGGGATATTTAATCCAGGAAGCTCCATCATATGTCAAGTTTAAGACTGTAACAGAGCTTTATAAAAACTCTTAAGAACACAATCACTAACAGGTTTCAACATGAATTTGTAAACTGAAGCAGCCTTTGCTGATTTTTTTTTTTCAATTTCTTCTGCACTCTCTGTTCTAGAGGGTGCTTTTGGCTTTGTTTGTTACATCACCCATCAAGGCTGATGTCTGGGGAAGGGGTCTGGCAGCAGCCTCAGCAGCCTCAGTGTTGGCAGTGAGCAGAGAGGCTCCTGTGTGGGATCCTCTCCCTTTTTGGGTGTCACAGCTGGAGTCATTCAAAGGAATGCTTCAGATGGGTCTTTAAAGGACAGGTTTAAACTTTTTCGGAGTGAGGGCAGGAAAAACGCTTTTTAAAAAAATTATATATATATATATATATATATATATATATATATATATATAAAATACTGTTATTATTCTCCATGGTTTTCCTAATAAATAATCTCCTCAACATAATGCTGACATGTAGGGAAAATGGCCTTAACCTGATGGGTAGAGGAATCTGTTAAGAAACACCAAAACCCCTCAGGTGACCCCAAACCCCTCTGCCTGGGATTCAGGCGTTGTCACCAAGTGTTTGGCTCTGTCTCTGTCAGCCCCTCCTGTAGTTTGCATGTGACAGCAGGGTTCAGAGAGGTGCTCTGTGCTCACCAGAGCCTGAACAGAAAGGGTGTTCAGCGTGTGTTCTTCCTTAATTTAAAATATAAATAAATAAATATATAGCATGAACAGTTGGAATAAAACCTGTGTTTTGGGTAGATTCCAATAATGTGTTTTTCATTGCATGAGATGCGACGCCTGTCAACACTTCCTAGTCAGATTCTCCTCTTTTTTATATTTTTTGTACAATTCCCCCCTTACTTTTCGTAGCAGAGAGGAGTGTCCTACATATCATGCTTCCATCTCCATACTGTAATTATTAATATAGGGTAGGGAGAGGTCACCTATGTTTTTTGGCAACAGTTATGTTCCCATGTATAAATCATGATAAAGTGCTATTACTCTGTAGGGTATGCTGATGTTTTCAATTTACCCTGTGTAAAATGTAAAATGTAATTTCTTTCTTTCTCTCTTTTCCCTTTAAAAAAAAAAAAGAAAAAAAAAAGCCTTTTGTTTCTATCATATAGATAAACTCATAGATTTTTGCAACCAATAAAAATAATATTAATAAATATGAGGCATTGTTACAAAGTAGGTCCTAACTATGCAGCCTAATGTTTCAGTAAGTCTGTGGTGCACATCCTTTTATAGCCAATTAAGAGGATGTTTTATTTCCCTCATTAAAAGTGCAGCCCACAGTCACCATGTTGAATCAAATAAGTACGAGTTTGCACATCCTGTGCACAACCTTTCCTCGAGGCACAGTAGCATTTGTCATCTTTATAATAAAGCTTTCCAATTTTTCTGATTAATATTTAAAAGAAATAACATGACCTGAGGAATATATATATAACATCCTTGTGCCAAGGCTTTCTGTGCTCTCTGGTTAAGGCTGAGGTGCCATTAGATCACTTGGTATTCTGCATCATTCCAAGACCTATTTGCCAGTGTTTATGTGCAGCAGCAGCTTCTTTGTGCTCTTTTCTTCCTCCCAGATGAGAGACAGAGATCTCACCAGTGCTTGTTGTGTTTCAGTGGTCGCCAGGAGATGCTCCTGGTCTTTGGTCTCATCGTTCCGTGTGGAGATTAGGGAATGTTCCTCTAGGGATTGTCCTCTGAGCCATCACTGGGTCGTTATGGGTCCATGAGCAAGTGGTTTCTGGATCCAAGCCCTTGCAGCTTTCTGGCAGAGCAGGTGTGGGCTGGAGTGCTGGGGAAAGGTGAGGTCCTGCCCCATCATTCAGCTACCAAGACCTGGCCAGGGGCTGGGGGCCACTGGGTCTCTGTCTCTTCTGGTTCAGGTGGCAATTTGCTCATGTCACCATGGTGAGTGTAGACATGACCTGGACAATGTGGCTTCATCTTGTAAAGGCAAACCTGCCCCTCAGTCCTTGTCTCCTGAGGGCCTTGGGCTGGTTCAGCTTTACTGAATTCAAAGCTCTTCATAGCTGGGGAAGTAGATATCTGTGCTAGGGCTGGGGGTGTCTGCAGATGGTAGAAAGATTGACCATTAACTTCCATTTTCGTTATAATTTTTATTTTTGAAATAGCTGTGGTTGACAGTGCAAAGCATTAATCTCTTAAACAAGGGTAAAGAATGTGTAGGCTGAGATTTGACAGCAGAGGTGCTGGAAACTCTTGTGCAGTCATTGAAATGCATTAATTCCTTGGTCTTTCCCCCCTCTCCATATTGTCTCTTGTTTATTTTCTTTCATTTCTCCCTCCCTATAATAATTGGAGGCCAAGAGAGGAAAACAAGGAGGGCTGAGATCAGTTTTGGTATTTTTTTATTGGCACATATCACTAAAGCCCCTCAGGTTCTTCAAACCATTACAAGCCATCATAGCTAGAATAACAAAATATAAGCCTTTAAACTTAAAGGCTCAATTATTCAGGGCTCTCTGTAAATTACAGACAAAGCTAACAAATTTCATACATTAGTCATGGTAAAAAATATTAAATTCCATGCTTTGTCACAGATTAATAGGAAAAAAAAGATTAAAACGGCAAGTTGTGTAAGTAATTTAAACAAATGGCTGTCAGAGATTCTGCATGTTTGGTAAAGAATTAAATAAGTGAATATCAGCAGCTGAACTTCTTGTGGATGAGCCAAAGCCTTTTGGAAAAGCTGGGGCTCTCTTTGAACATGGAACCAATGTTTTCCTCAATCCTGTAGCACATTCAAACCAGCTGTCATGCAAAGAAAGAATTTACCATGCAGTGTTGCTTGTGCTTGTCTTAATCCATCCCCACCAGTCAGGCACTCGCTGTGGAGGGAAGAACAGGGGGAAACCTCCTGGGGACCAAAACTTGGAAGATGCAGAGAATTCCAAGATTAACAGGGAGGGCTGCAGTGGATGTTGGAGGGGCCGATAACGGCGCGCACCGCGGGGCAGGAGTTCCGTTAAGTAGCTCCAAGAAATAATTGCAAAAAGTTCTTCATGGAGTGCTGGCACTGGGGCAAACCGGCAGCAGAGCCAAAGCGATCCCAGGCCTGCTCGGGAATGGGGTGGGACCCAGAGCTCAGGATCCCTGCCCACCACAAGGGGATGATGATCCAGCTTCTGCCAAAGGAGCATTCCCCAGTTCCCCTGCTGGGGAGGATGACAGGAATGTCACAGCACACTGAGGGGTGGATTTTGCAAGAATGAGCTGTGTGTGCCCTCAAACTGTGACAATCTCCATAAGTTGTCTTTTTTCCCCTATATTCTTTTCTTATTTATTTCTGTTTTTTTTTCTTTTTTTTTTCTTTTCTGTCAGCTGAGGAGATGAGGTAAGTCTTCCTTCCTCCTGATCTCCTGGAGCTAACAGTGGGATATCGAGAACAGAACCTCACCCTACCTATTATTTCATCTCACTTCAACATACATCTAATTCTTTTTTTTTTCACTCTTCACTCCTTAAACCATTGTTTTGTGAAGGAGAAGCATATGAGAGATCAAAGCTGTGGTTGATAGCAAGGGAACCAAGTATTCACTTTCTGGATTTCTCTTTTCTTTCACTTCCTATTATGGTTCTTCCAATTTACAGCTCTCTGGAGTGTGATGCACAAGTAGGCAACTACTGCAATTTTCTGGGTTTAAATCTGCCATTTTGGCTCTTACTTTAATGCCCATAGTACAAAGTGCTGCTCTGAGTGGCCAGATTTGGCTTTTGCCCGGGGGTACAGCTCAGGCCAAGCTGGATTTGCTGCAGAAAGCTTTGCCCATTTTCTTAAGCTGGCACTGAGGAATGGGCTCTGTCTTTTCCTGGCATCGCAGTGGCTCTGGGAATGCTCACTTTGGAATTAATTCAGGCAGAGCCATGTCAGGGTTGTTTGCTCCATCAACGCTGGATTCAGTAAATCTCTGTTTCACTCAATGCTGTTTTCATAAAATTCATAGCAAGTGAGCAGCAATCCGAGGGTGGAGAAACATCCAGCCTTTACGGTTTACCCCTTGTAAGACTCAGAGTTTTCTTTATGGCTTTCAGGGAACCTTATCTCACGTATGTATTTGTTCATCATAAAATCCGCTGGTCGGCAGGTTGTCCTCTCCCAGATCCGTGTGTTTGCTGGGATGAAGGCACTCCAGGGGCTGCCAAAATTAATTGAACCTGAATTCGGGATCTGCCTTTCCCACAGTATCTCCACCCCGGCTGGAGTCAGGAATCCCCAGACATCCCTCATGGGAGCTCCCTCACAGGAAAATTCCCAGCACAGCTCCTCAATGAAGGAGGTTGAGTGTCTTCTGATATGTGTTGGATAAGCATCTGCTTGTGATATTCTTTCAAAAACTGGAAATATTCCGCTTGCTCCATACTGACTTGTTCCAGCAGCTCGTGCCCCAGTACTGCTGATTAACTGTGGTTGACTTGAAAGGTTGTGTCTGACCTAGTTTTAGAGTCAGGCTTAGATCTCTAGTGAAAGATCCCACACTTGACATCACCAAATTGTTTCACAAACTCAATTACTGTTAATTTTGCTGGTGATTTCTCAAACCTGTGCTAACAACAGGACATTCTTCTCTCTGCTCTTCAGCCCCATTTGAGGGCTGGTGCAGGAACAAGTCTTCTTGACACTCTTTGTGTAGCTGTTTGGTTGAAACTTTTGGTGCAGCAGGAAGGTCTGAGACCACCAGGAATGGGAATTTTATATCAAACCCAATTGCTTTTCACTGTCCTCACAGGATGCTGGTGAAGGTTTGAGTCTTGCTTTCCTTCCCAGAGGCAACCCTATGCTTTCCTCCTCCTATTCCCTGCATTCTGGGGCTTTCCTGGGTTCATTCATTCCAAAGGTTTTATTCCTATTTACCACACACTTTAGGAAGGGAGGAAAAATGTGCACAGAGACATAAACTGCTGTCCTTCATCCGAACATCCCTGTCTGGCTCTGCTGCTCCCACCTCCTCCAGCTCCTCCCTGCCCCCAGCTTTTCCAAACCTGCTGGGTGGCTTCAAACAGTCTCCTTGTATCCATCCCATGTTTAAAGACTTCTCTGAAAATAGGTGAACTCCTCTAGCAAGTAACCTGCTGGAGGAGCCTGTCAAGGGCTGGCTGTACACACTTCAGTCTCGGCAAGAATCAAAGTGAAACGAGGAGAGTCTCACAGAAAAGGGTTACAGAGAGTTTCACGTATTTTGCAGCCTTTTCATGGCTTAAATTACACTTCCCCTTGTTCTAGTTTTAAAAGGCAGAACAGAAAAGTTAATTTTAACACTGAAAAATGAAGGCTCTTCAATTATTTATAACATTAAAATGTACAAATGTTTGATCAATGAACTTGAAAAAAACATGCAACTACAAAACCCATTTCACAGTGTTCTAAAGTTCATGTGGCAGAGATAGAGAAGTGAAATGATTATTAACAGACGAAGAGCAGCATTTTAATAACATTCGAGCTGTAATAATGAGGCTGACAAAAGCAAGGGAATTCAAAGCCAGCACTGATCTGACGCTCCCTCCTTAACACATAGACTGTGCCTAATTTTGTGGAATGTGAGGTATTATAAGAAAATTGCTCTCTTGCCAGAGACCCCTTGGTGTGGTGCCCAGTGGGGTGGCAGCAGGATGAGGTACGTTTTGTTTTTAGTACTTTATTATTTTATACTGAAGTGTTTTGAGTAAACACACAGCTGTGTCTTCCCCTTTTTGTTTTTTCCCTTCAAGCTTTACCATTACCGTTAATAATAGTGGAAACATCTCTTTTTTTTCTCTCTTAAAATCACTGAGATAGGACATTTCCCATGAAGCAGCAAGGGGTGAGCCCAGCATGGCAAACAAGGGTCTGTAAAGGGATTATGGATCACCGCAACACCAAAAAAACATTGGCCAAGTATTGGGATGAGCCTTGTGACACCTGAATCATGGAATCAATGGTGCTATAGTGCAGTAAAAGCAGAGAGTTAATTTTCGGAATGATTTGGGTTGGAAGGGACCTTAAATCTCACCTTCCATTGTCCCAGGCTGCTCCAAGCCCCAGTGTCCAGCCAGACCTTGGACAGTGCCAGGGATCCAGGGGCAGCCACAGCTTCCCTGCCCACCCTCCCAGGGAAGGATTTCTTCCTGCTGTTTAACCTAAATTTCTCCTCTTTCAGTCCAAACCCAAACTGTGGCTTGCAAATCATGGTGCAGGAATAAAGAGAGGTCTTGGTGAGCATGAGGCTTGTCCACAGCTGTCCACACCCCCTTCCAGTTTGGGAATGAATTGTCTGGAAGCTACTCCAGCTTCCCTGGCTCTCAGTGCCTTCACCCCCAGGTCTGCTCTCCAAGGGTCTGACAGCTGGGAAGACCTGGTGGTGTCCTTCCTTCACACTAACAGGATATTTTTGTTGGATAGGTACACAGGTTTTCGTACAAAAAGAAGTTTATTTTCCAAATACCATCCCTTTCCAGGAAAACAAACATGATGTGATCAGCCAACTGCACTATTGCAATAAATCCTGTTTGTTCAGCACTTTTCCTAGATAAATGGTTATACTTTGGGAGATTTGGATGCCTCTTATGCAACTGCAAACTGAAAACTCTCTGTTTTTACTGCACTATAGCAAAACTGTGATGTTTAGAAGCAAATTTCCAAATGGGAAGGGGCACGTGGTTGCTAGATGTGGAGTGGAATGCAAGGAAGAGGGTGTATTACACTGAAACACGTATTTATATCCTTGTAAAGGTGAGGAAATGATAATTAGAAGGTGGCAAGCCTTGTCCCTGGTTTGTTAGAGGGAAGGAAGGGCTCCCTTGGCTCTGCCAGTGCAGTAAGGGACCCTCCCACCCCTTCCCTTCCCCAGCCTGACTTGGGGTGGAGAGTCCTGGGATGGGAGAGGTGACACCATGGGAGAGGTCAGACGGAGCTCCTCTGCTTTTGAGGTGCTTCCCTCACCTGAACAAAGGCCACTGAGGAGAGGGTGTCCAAGCTGAGCCCCTTGGTGGCCATGCAGCCCAGCCAAGGCACAGCCAAGGGAGCCCAGGGTGTCCCCGTGGGGTGGGCACTGTCCCCACCCACCCAGCCAGCCCAGGGACCAGCTGCCCTTCCCTGAGCTGCCTCCTGAAAAAGAAGAGCCCAACCTTCATGTCTTGGTCCTGCAGCTTCTAATTATGCCCTGCACAAGGCCTTAGATGTGGAGTCTGCGGCAGAAGCAGGACGGTGACGACGATGAAAGGGAGCAACATCAAAAGTGTCAGGAAGAGGGGAAGGCAACGCCATTTCAGTGGTGAAGCCACATGCATATTCCAATTTGCTATGTGACTGTGCTACTAATTTGGGGGCTGGGAAAAAAAAAAAAAAAAAAAAAAAACCACCATTACACGCGGGATGGCATCCACACAGCGCCTCAGGAATATGCAGCCTGAGAGTTCCCTAACAGGGGAGCCGCGTGCTTACGGAGTCTGCTCTCAACGCACAAATAAAGTATAATTAGGGCTCATTAGGAGCAGAGGGAGGGCTGCAGTCACCCCGGCAGCATTCACAGGGAGGAAATAAGGCCACAGCACTCTCGTTGGGCTGGGAATGAGGAGGGAAGGGTAACGCTGTCCTCACACATCCCAATCCAAGAGGACGGGTTGTGTGGTTTTGTTTTTTTTTTTTTTTTCTTTGCACCGGTGTCACAATGGTCTGAAGGAGGGAGGCAAAGGAAAAAAAGAAAAAAAGAAAAAAGTTACCAAAATTCTATTAATAAAATTTAGGAGATTAATAAGTCTTAGTATTACATATAAAAATTAGCATTAAATATTTAGAAATTCTATCAATAAAATACTAGATTAATAAAGCTTAATATTAAACATAAAAAATTAATCGGGTGCAGCTCATCAACTTTGCAGTGTGAAAACCATGGTGAGAGTCCTGCCAGTCCTTTCTTGTGGCTATGGCCGTGGGATGGAGGTGCAAGAAGAGGAAATTCAGAGTTGGGGTGACTTTCCAGGCACAGTCTGTTTAGGAATGAGCAGGATCCATATGGGATCTTGGGAAGCCTTGACCTTTCCTCTCTGGAAAACAGCTAAAATAGTCAATGATGTGGTGCAGGTTGGGAGCACGATGGGAATAAGGCTGTTTCCTAACTGGGAAGTCGGGGGATCTGCGGGAATTTGTGTATCCTGATATTTTTGGGCACATCCACAGTGTCAATAGGAATTAATTTTGCCCCTGGATAAAGGGTGTGGTTGGACTCTCCATACTGGGAGAGATGGACCAACACCAGCATTTGGGTCGTGCCTCTTGCAGTCCAGGAGGGACGTGGGATGCTGCAAGGTCAGGCATGCTTAGGCTTATGCTGGAATAAAAGATGGGATTTTGGTGTGAAAACATTTCAAATGGCAAAAATTCAGCTTTGCAGAAGTTATGTGGAATGGGAGGTGCTATCTAAAATTATCAAAATCTTTCCAAGCGTAGTTTCTTACTTAAATTTCTTATCCATATGGCTTTTTGTGCATCAGTGTTCCTAATATCTTCTTCCAGTACAATGTAATCTCTTGTCACTGATGATGCTTTCAGAGATTTTTTTTTTTCCCAGAGCTAGAAAAATCAGTGCTTTTTACCTCTGCTCAGTGTTTACAACAAAGGGTAAAACAGTGTTTAAATTAGGATAAAATATTAAAATTCATATTCATTGACTTTTATGTTTCATTATCATTAGAAATTAAGTTTATTTCCTGGGTAAACAGTTTATAGCAAGTTATAAATATTTTCTGTTGACCTATTAACTGGTTTAATATATTATGAAGTTATTGACAGTTGCAGTAAAATTTATAAACAGCTATTAAACCTTTTAACATACTCGATGTGTCTAAGTCTCTATAACACAGAGAAATGATTTTTTAAAGATAATCTTCTCCTGATATTAAATTCCTCCAAGATTTTAATATATTGTCAAAGTTTATGGGTCATAAAATAAACCTAGAGCTTACAAAAAATTTACACAAGGATATTATTTAAGAAAAAGGACATGGAAGTTTTAGTGCACTAAGAATGATGATATAAGCCACTGAAACATATAAAAGTACATACCAAATACTATGTTAAAATAACATTAACTGTCTTGTATAAATCCACAAGTCAAGGTTTCAGGGTTTTTACAGTGCCTGACTCTCTTATTATTGTGTCTAGATAATGACACCCTCACGGTGCAGCACTTAGAAAAGCTCATTTTTGATAGATGTAAAAGCATGAAATAACGCTAGACCAAGAAATCCTAATTTGGAATTCCCTGATAATGTAAGGTTAGGGCCCATACTTCGTGGGCCTGATTCCACAATGTATTACTCCATCCTGAGCCCGATGTAAATCATTGAAAATCAATAAAAATGGGTCAGCTGGCTGGTGTAAATTGGGCTGCCTTCATTACAGGCCATGGATGGATGCCAGTTTACACCAGCTGAGAAATTGGCCGGGTGCAGTTATATCTGTGTAAAGCTGTCAGAACTCAGTGATTCATCAGCAACTGCACATTTACTGCACATTTCTCCGTTTCCTTTCCATATATATCCCTATTTAAAAGTTGGGTGGTTCGACACTGCCCTTGAAAGAAGAGTGATGCCTCCTAAGCTGATCCATGGGTGATGGAAGCAGCACGTTTCTCTGATCAGCAGGCACTGGGGGCTGGATGGGGAAGTGTCTGAGTTCTGTGGTGCTGCTCCTGCTGCAGGATGCTCCAGGTTCAGCTGGAGGGGTGATATCCAAGGTGGGCATGGACCAGGGTGATATCCAAGGTGGGCATGGACCATGCCTTTCCCCTGCCTGCGTCTGTCACCTGCAGCAATGGGATAAAAGTGCATCCAGAGAGCCAGAGGAGCAGCGTGGACACCTCAGGAGGTAGAACAGCAGAACATAAAACACTGGAAGGAGTTACCCAGAGAGGTGGTAGATGCTTCATCCTGGAAGTGTCCAAGGCCACGTTGGACAGGCCTTGGAGCAGCCTGGTCTATTGGAAGGCGTCGCTGCCCACGGCAGGGGGGTTGGATTAGATGATCTTTGAGATCCCTTCCAGCCCAAGCCAGTCAATAATTCCATGTTCTCACAGCAGGTGTGCTTTGTGCCTCATGTATCCACCAGGGTTAAGCTGAGGAGATCCTGCTGCCAGCCCTGGCTGCGCTGCCTGGTCTGAGGTGAGGGACAGCCCTCACCATGGCTCACCTTTCCAGCAAGTTTGAAGGCAATGAGGTTCTCCATAATTGTAGGCCCACAGCTGAAGGGGTCCTAAAGCTGGAGAAGAAAAGGGGGGGGGAACATTTTGTTGTACACTTGCCCCTCTCAGAGTAAATATCCCAAGAAATTAAGAAATAGTGGAGAAGTGTGATAGTCACAGGTAAAACCAAGAGCACAGCCATGATGAAAGAGCTCAGAGAAGACACTCTGCTTCTCTTTAGATGTCAGCTCATCCACGTAATTTGGGTGTCCCCCCTTGAATGAGAATGCCCCAGGTCCCTCAGCGGAGCAGAGCCCACGCTCCATTTTAACTCAAGTCCTGCAGGACCACCACCTGCCACTCAAAGCAGCAAAACCCACGGGATGTTTTTGGTGTTATGAATCCTTTGCAAGCTGGGGCTGTGCCTGGTGGGCTTTCCACCCCACATCTGGGCTCCTCATGGGTCCTCTCCTGGAGGGCCAGAGCCACCCAGGTCCCAGGAGCTTGGTGGGGCTGGAATCAGAGCTGGCTTGCCTTGTGCAAGCATGGATTATAACTGACGTGACTTTGTGGTTTCCTATCTCAGCTTTGAAATATAGTAAACTCACAAAAGCTACTGTAGAGTTCAGAACAAACACAGGGGGTATGTTTAGTTATTTGTTTTTGTAGTAAAATAAAATATTTATTATACACAGACACCTACTGTGAACAGAGGGTAAGGCCACTGTGTTTTATCTCTAGGGTGTCATGTTTGACTTCCATTAGGGATGTATTATAGACCTGTGGGTTTTCATGAATTCAGAAAGTCCACTTTGAACACTGATTTCAAAGCCTACAGGGGGTGTGAGGAATGTAAGAACACTGCTTCGTAGCAAGGAACCTGTTGCATCTAACAAACACCTTGCGTTTGATAAGTCAGAGTTGAGGCAGGCTATAAAGGAGCTCTTATTTTTAATTTTTTTTCTTCCTTAGCACGATTTTAAAGGAAGATTTCCTATTGTTTGCCTCGTAACTTCAGCCCATCTGAAAGCTCAAGGTGAAGACAATGAACGAGCTCCTGAGAAATGCACCATTACATCAGCATACTTTTCCCATTTTTCCCTAATTCCCTCCCAATGAATCATAGGGGAGGAGAAAACGACCTCAGCCATCAGGTGGATACCGATCCATCTCCATAAGTGCCTCTCACATTAATGGTGCTGTCCAAAACTCTAAGTGCCACTTGTGGGTGACGTGTGGAGGGGCTGTGGGGTGGGGTGTGGTGCTGGGGGAGCTGGGTCTGCCAGCCCCGTGCCCCCCACATCGCCCTGGGGTGGGTGGGGAAGGAACATGAGCGTGAGGAACAGCTCGTGGAGCTCAGGGCTGTGCTCCCCAGAGCTCCTGAGCAGCCTTTGGGATCAGGAATTCATGGGAGGTGGGAGCATTCCCAGGTTTTCAGAGCACAGGAGTGATGTGGGGCCACCATCTCCATGGAGGGGTTGGAGACAGCAATGGGAATGTGGAGAGGTTGTCAAAGGAATCTGCTGTGAAAGTGTGAAACCTTCAGATGTGAATTTTCTTCTCTTCTCTTCCCTGTCCCTGTCCCTGTCCCTGCCTGTGGCTGGACAGACAGGGAGGGATGTGTCCCCTTCTCTTCAGACCTGTGTCTCTTCCCTTAAACAACACAACACAGCTGAAAATATGTGAAATGAAAACCCCTGAAGGACAGACATCAGCGCCTCACTCTGCACTTGAAGCCACCCAAGGCATTTGTGCTTTGTCACAGCCACCAAATTAAAAAAAAAAAAAAACAAAACAAAACAAACAATAACGATGCTGAGAAGACCTGGCTTTGTGAAATCAGTGCAGGAATCAAAATGAAAGCTGTTTGGGTTTATCTCCTCCAGATAAGGGGTACTGATACATTCTGAATGCTCATTGACTTCCTTGTTCTTCACTGTGTTTATTGCTGGCTGTGGAGGGAATGCACATGGATTTGTTTCCATAATGATTTCATGGAGAGGTCAAACCCCACTGAATCCAGATAAGTGCAGGAGCCAGCAGGGTCCTTCCAAGCATTGGAAAAGACTTGGCACTGCTGACTTTTGCACTGTGGGAAGGTCAGTGAAAGATGTAACCAATGCCTATTAGGCTGAGCATAACTGGGGCTGGAAAATGTGTGGTGAGAGAAAGTGAGTCTAGAAATACTCTTGCTAAGGCTAAATTCTGCTACTAACAAGATTTCTGCTCCTAATTATACCTTCAGTTCTGCTCTACTGACACTATTTTGACACAGGGTAACGTGTTCATAGGAACTTGATTCACATTTTTCAGTAGATAACAGTGTTTATGTGCTAAATCTTGCCCAGCACAATATTTAAAATACCCTTAAAGCCAGCCAGTTGGGATAGAACAGCAACAGCTCTTTGGTACAGTAACCAATGGACAAAATAATTTCCTTGTATCCGAATAAAATTTCACTGGGAATGAGAAAGCAGTTGAACCAGACAGCCTGGAAATATTCCCTTTGCTTTGTTTAGTTTTGTTTTGTTCTGTTTTTCCTGGGGATTTCACATCAAGGATAATGCCATTACACTCAGTAGTAGAATTCCTGTTGGCACAGTGGAAGCCAAAGTTTCACCTCCTTCCCGCAAACTGCATCACACAGAGGTTTTGGTAGGGTGAGCTCACCCTTGGAAACCTCTCCGGGTCCTGCTACTCATTCCTGGGATTTTCAGCCTGCATCCAAGGTTGTTCAGGGAGCACAGGGCTCTTCCCAGGTCCCCCCCACAGCACTAATGCCTGGTGAGGGAGGTGAGCAGCAATAGTCATGGACAGTAAGTCCCGACTTGGTTCTCTGCTCCCCGTTCCACTTGAATTCAACCATTAAATCTGAACTTCCAGTTCAAATTAAATATGTCATGACCAATGTCAGATATATGGACAACTTCAGAGTGGAATAACCCAAGGCAATCTGCTCTGATCGTATCATGCCTTAAGTCTCGGACTAAATCCAGGGGGAATTTAATAAAATAGCTCAGTCAAGCATTGATCTTTCCTGATGGTTTTTTTCTTCCTTTCTAATGGTCTTCTCACACACATTGCTCTCACTTCCCTCTTGGAAAACAACCCAGTATCATAGAGGAATAATCCAAAATATTTCAGCTATTGTACCTTTGCTATTGACCTCCTTTCCGATCTCTCATTTGATGACAGTGCTGTAGGATGACAGAATTAAATGATTTTGTTTCTCTCGTTCTCTGCCAATGTTACATGTCCACATGAAGTGAGTGAAGTATTGTAAAATGGGATGATAGTGCTGCAGGAAAAACTGTCTGGTGTTTCACTGTGCTCCAGAGCGTTTGTAAACAGAGCCTGGACATCGTTTTAGAGGGTATTGTACAGCTCTGTTTGTCCATCCCTGGAACTGTGGTGGAAAACCAAGCTCAGCACATCCTGAAAATTCAAGAGGTTGAGGTGTCCTCCTGGAGATGAAGGACTGGTGGTGCATCACAGGTTTGTAAGCAGGGGACAAGGGAACAGCCTTGAGATGCAAGTCCTATGGATGCTCAGAGAATAAAATATTATGATTTATGCCCCTTTTAGGATATAATATTATATCTAGGTGGAAAATATAAGTGCATGAGGCTAATAAGTTAATGTAGTGGCAGGACAAGGGGAATAGCCTTGACTGAAGGAGGGTGGGTTTTGATCAGAGATTAGGAAGTAATTGTTCCCTGTGAGGATGGGTGCCCAGAGCAGCTGTGGCTTCCCCCTTGGAAGTGCCCAAGGCCAGGCTGGACACTGGGGCTTGGAGCAGCCTGGGACAGTGGAAGGTGTCCCTGCCATGGCAGGGGGTGGAATGGGATGATCATTGTTTATTCCATAATCTATAGCACAGTATCTGGTAGAATATAATCTATACCAGTCTTAGAAAACATTCAGTTTTACTCATCAACCTCTAATATTTAATACAGAATCCAACAATCAATATTTTTAGATGGAGCAAAAATTGCAGTTAACTCTGCTGTGAAAATTCCTGGGGAGTGTTGCCATTGCTGCTGCAGTGCATGAGCTGCTCTCCTCCCTCATTTCTCTTCCCATTACTTTGCTTGGAAAAAGTATTTTTTTTTTAGTGCCATGCCAAAGGAGAGCATCAAAGTGTTGTTACCTCTGGGCTACCCAGGTGCTCCCAGGGAGAAGCAGAAGGACAGAGCTGGGTTTGGGACCAGGGGACAGGTGGGTGACATGAAGGTCTTTGCTGGAAACCCAGTGCAGGGACAGTGGCAAAAAGCTGTCCCACTGCATTGATGGCTGAGCTTAACATTTACATAACATCCAGGAAAGGGAGCACTGCTCTGTATGACTCTGCTTTAAAAGTGAGTCCTTGGGTAAGATCCCTCTCCGATTTGAAAGCCTTCCAGGATTTGGAAGAGTTTCAAATAAAATTAAAAGAAAAACAAAGCTCAGGCTCCTGAGATTGCTCCACTACATACTGACGAGTGAGT
Organism: Vidua macroura; assembly: GCF_024509145.1. Lineage (NCBI taxonomy): Eukaryota > Metazoa > Chordata > Aves > Passeriformes > Viduidae > Vidua > Vidua macroura. Next base: position 1,906,376 of record NC_071578.1, on the reverse strand, counting down.
GTGGGGGTATATTTTGTCTCTAAAGAAAATAGCAAAGCCTATAGCAGTCAAGATAGTTTATAAGCATGGACATAATTTTGAATAGCCCTAGCTCTGGTTTGCCATGACCTCTGCAACTCAGCTCTGAAGAAAAAGGTAAAAAAATATTCCCTTAATGCCAGCTATACACCAGAAAAGACACTTAGACTCAGCAGATTTGAAAATCACAGGCATGTCTTGTTTGTCATGATTGACCTTTTCATTTTATTTTATTAATTATAAAATAGAACTTTTTTTTGCAGGAATCTAAGAAAATAGCCCTCGTCTCCCAAAAGATGCAATGCATGCTCTCAACAGAAAACACGGGCAGATAAAATATAAGTCTTTTCTTTAGTGTTTGAAAGCTTTTCTTTATTTAATTTCCCTCTAAATTTTTACTCTTAATTTTAACTCTAACGATTCTTTCCTTGCTGAGAAGTGGTTAATGCACAACCTGACTTTCTGTTTTCACAAAAACAAAATGCTCCCACTGTTTCTCAGAGCTCTCCTCACCAGCTGATCAGGAGCACAGGCTTCCCTTTGTCCTGCCCATGCATCTGGTATGGTGAGGTGTCAGAGGAGTTAGGAAGGGGAAGGGAATGGTCATTTTGGAGTATGGATGGTTTGTGTGCCCCTGGCCATGCCCTGTTCCACCTCAGCCCCCATCCCACTCATCTGTGTGTTTTCTTTCCCTCTTACTCATCCCACTGGGTGGACTCCAAACAGCCCAGCAGAGACACCTCTTCTGCCTGTGCTGACCCATTCTGGCTGTCACTTTGCTTTATTTGCATAGCATAGATTGATTTAAAATTTCAAACCCTGAAGTTTAGCATTTTTACTGTCTCTTCTCTCCACATACTGACCTTAAACCATAGAATCACAGAATTATTTTGGTTGGAAAAAACCTCTAAGATCACTGAGTCCAACTCTTCCCCAGCACTGCCAAGGGCACCACTGACCCACGTCCCCAGGTGCCACATCCACATGGATTTTAAATCCCTCCAGGGATGGGGACTCCAGCACTGCTTGGGGCAGATATGCCATGGCTGGACAACGCTTTCCATGAAGAAATTTTCCCCAAATCCAATCTAAACCTCCTCTGCTGTAACTTGAGACCATTTCCTCTTATCCTATTGCTCCTCAGGTCCATCTCCAAGACATGTGGGATGATCTGTCAAACAACACATGCTGTGGATCAGCTCTCTGTGGTCCACAGGCTCCTGGATGAGAATCCACCAGTCCCCATTCCAGCAAAGTCACTCCCAAGCAGCCAAGGCCAATTTCATCCTGGAGAAATGGAGACACCCACACTCCTTGTGTTAACCTTGAGCCTTCACAGGAAAACTGGGAGCATTCCAGCAGTGGTTCAATGTGCACCCACATGCACATGCAAATGTGACAGTGGAATATTTTACCATTATTGTGTGTGTTGAAAATGCTGGGAGAGTGTGAAAATTGCCCAGAATGATTGGTTCAACAAAGTGATTTTTTTTTTTTTCTGACTGTTGGAGCCCTTTCTGCGTTTGCTCATATCCTGCACTGGTAACAACAGCAAAGCCAGGATGTTTAGCAGCTACTTCAGAAGGACTGAGAATTACCTACAGAGAGATGGGAGGAACTTTCTGTTTTCTGTGTTAAAAAGCACGATAAACTCTCAAAGACATCCGTTTGTGTTAGTGGGGGATGTGGCTCATCAGCAGGTGAACCAAGAGAAGGAAAGGACAGACATTGTCTAACACATTGAAAAAAGGGTCCTGTTGCTGAGGACAGCAGTAAAAGAGAAAAAACAAACAAGTGTCGAGGAGATTTTGTCCTTTTTGAGTGCCTGGACTTAATGGATTTTTCTGGCTGAGCTGTGTAGAACAAAAACCAGCACGGCACTTCCCGTCCCTGCTCCCCGCACTTCTCCGGGGCTGCTCGTGTCGTAAATCATTCACAACTTCACTAAGGTGATTCTTACACAGTCAATCTATGTCTTTAGCACAAAATCAAGGGAAAAAAAAAACAAAAAACCAAACATATCTATCCCGTTTTCCTGAGCCAGCTTTTCTATCTCAGTAAGAAAATTGTGATGTCCAAGCCCATGTGAGAGCCAGTTAGAAATGCCAGCAGTATATTTAATTTCATTGTACATGCCAGAAAGTCCAAGGTTTCTTGTTCTCTCCTCAACATTCCACTTGGTTGAGGTTTTATCCACCAACTTCTTTCCTCTTCCTTTCTGGTCTCTGTTTTGTTTCATCCCTGCTCATCTTCTCCTGCCCTGTGCCTGGATGGTGGCTCTGGGCTGCGCTCCCAGCATCCCAAACAATTCAAACACCTTTCCAAGGATAATCTGGTCTTTAAAGCAGCATTTGCCATGACATTTTTCTGCTCCTGCTTCACTGCAGCACGGCAAAAATGTGCACAATGCCATGTTTGCTCCTCAAAATTCCCTGGTGAGCTCTGCTGGGCGTACTGGGAATAGTGGTTCTCTAACAGTAAATAGTTTATTGCCTTCCAAATATGCTTCTGGTTGTTTTGTTCATGTGTATTTTTATTTGTACATAAACACATGCACACACACACACACCTTTGTATATTGTTTCAAATTCTCCCTTCTTTCCAAACACAATTTTCGTTCAATCATAGAACCATTAAGGTTGTAAGAGTTTGATTGAAAACCACCTTGTCAACAAGATCAGAGCGCTGTGTCACCTCCAGTGATTCCTTGGGCACCTCCAGGGATGGGCACTCCAAGCCTCCCTGGGCAGTGCCAATCCCTGACCCCCTTTCCATGGGGAAATTCCTGCTGATCCCACCCTGAGCCTGCCCTGGCCCAGCCTGAGGCCGTTCCCTCTCCTCCTGTCCCTGTTCCCTGGAGCAGAGCCCGACCCCCCCGGCTGTCCCCTCCTGGCAGGAGCTGTGCAGAGCCACAAGGTCCCCCCTGAGCCTCCTTTGCTCCAGGCTCAGCCCCTTCCCAGCTCCCTCAGTGACTCATGTTTCTTCCTCCAACAAAGAGTTAAAAAAATCCACTAAATTTAGGAGCTCTTGTGCCTCATTTCACGTTTGCCAGCAGCTGAATGCAGTTGAAACAAGTCCCAACATTGACTTCCACAATCTTGGATCAGGTGCAGTGCCAGTGCTGCCTGTGACTGGATGGGACACTGGATGATGGGGTGTCCTCTTTGCAAACTGCTTTTCAAACATCACTGAAGCAAATTTCAATATCTGTTGTTCAATGTGAAGTGTAAAAATACCATATCTACCAACAGTAGTGAATTATTTGAGAAAATGGATTAAGAATGGCAAGTGGGACATATGTTATTGAGAAATGAAGGAGAAGGGTTTTTTTCTTTTTGGAAAATCTTCCAAAAAAGAGCTGAGCAAGAGCTCGCCAGATTTGGCATTTCAAGACAAAGCTGATTTGAGCTGAGTTCAGAAAAAGGTCTCAGTGTCAAATGTTTTCAACCTTTTTGCATTAAATGAACTGAAATTCAGCCAAACCAGATTCCTCAGATTTGGGGGAAAAAAAGATTCCCTCCCAAACCCAGGAGAAGCTGGCCAAGTTTCATCCTGACAGGAACGTTTTTGCCAAAGCTATAAAAGCTGAAGTGAAAGTAATGATGCTTTATCTGGCATTTATAAGGCACTTTCATCCCAAAAGTTCCTAAAGCACATTACATGCAGCAGGCTGGATTCCCCAGTCCTGAGTCAGATGTTGTTCATGCACATTCCCATTATATTATAATGAGAATATATCATTATATTATAATATAAGGAATTTGGGAGGGCAGGGCTGAAGTCCCCATGCAGGAGCACACATGGATCCCTTTCCATGTCCCATGTGGAAATTCAATGGCCTAGACTGGGACCTTGGCTCTGCTGGAGATTCAGACCAGCAAATCCCAGCTGGAGAGAGGTGTTGGCCATCAGCAAACCACTTGTGGTCCAAAACTGGACTGAGTGCCTCAGTTGCACTTTCTTTGTCACAGCCACACGGATTTTTACCTGAACTCAATGCTTAAAACTTGCACTACTCTGTGACTTTTTTCCAAGATTTCTCTTGGCTTTAAAATAATTCTGTTTTCTGCATCAGTGCCTCCCCTAATTCTATGTATATATATATTTCCCATAGATGGCACTGGAATTTCACGTTTTCTTCGTTATGTTTTTGTCCAGATTTTTTCCCTGTTTGGGACAGCCAGGTTTATTTTCCCTATATTTAATTATTAGGTTTTTATTCTTTGGTATTTTGAGTTGTCTTTTTTTTCTCCCTCTTGGTAATCTTGCAGATTTCTCAGTACAAATTTTTTTTTTTTTAATATATTAAAAAGTGGTTTTTTTTCCCCTCTTTTCTCCTAGATTTGCTTATAATTTGCATATTTGATTCAAGAAACTACTTTTACCAGATTCTGTGAATAGAAGAAATGAACATTTTAAAGGTGACTGTGTATCCTCAGCTGCTGTGAAAACTGGGTGGGAGATGGGCCCAGCTTCTGTGGTGCCTGATCTTATCCCTCTCCTCCTGCTTTGGGTTCACTCCTCACTATTGACTAAGGGTAGAACAGGGCAAACTGATTCCCTGCATCCCCATTAAACTGAGAATATCCACTTAAGTAATAAGATTTTAATTACTCAAGTCAGAATTTCATATTAAACTCTAATCTGATACATTACCAGCCTAAATTAATGTCAAAAGGTGTCCGTATAGAGACTTTCATTCATTTAATGATGGTTAGTTTGGGGGCCTAAACAAATTATTTGCAAAAAAACTCTCCAGCCCGCTGTAGAAATGGCATTTCCAATGCTAATGGACTTTTGATTTCCAATTAGTGCTCGCCTCACTTTGATCAGGAGCCCATTTACTGCGAGCGTTGGAACAAAAGGGTGTTGGGAGGACGTTTCCTTGGATCATTTTTGCGGTGTGCTGACAGGAACGTGTGTGCAAAGAGTCATTTAATAGCCTCGTAACTGGGGTGGGACACGGGGACCAGATGCTTGGCTTGGTGCCTTCCTTACGGCCTCAAGAAAACCCTCCAAGAAGCACAAAATGAGCTTTTTGTCCAACCCCCAAATGCGCAAACGCTCCGGCGCTCTTCTCTCTTCTTGGAGCTGTTGTCTTCAAAATTCCACCCTAGGAATTCTTTTGATTAAAAACACTGATTCACACAGAGTCACGGAGTATCCTGAGCTGGGAGGGACCCACAGGGATCGAGTCCAGCTCCTGGCCCTGCACACACACCCCAAAAATCCCACTGAGAGCGTTGTCCAAAGGCTCCTGGAGCTCTGGCAGCCTCGGGGCCGTGCCCATTCCCTGGACAGTGCCCAGCACCCTCTGGGGGAAGAGCCTTTCCCTGAGATCCATCCTAAACCTCCCTGACACAGCTCCAGACATTCCCTCAGTCCTGGCATCCCTTTTTTAATTTAAACCTCCCAGAGCTGCCCCTCTGCTTCCCTTCCTGAGGAAGTTCCCCCTCATTTTTAATTTTTATTAATTTCTTCTTTATCTTTGCTTGGACTCCTCAGCCATTCTAAAGAAGCCAAACCCAGCACTTTAAGTGGTATTTTGTGAACTAAAATGAACCTTTCCCCAGTTTTAAACCCCCGAAGCCTCTTAACACCTTGTAACCACAGGTCCACACAGAATTAACTACAGAACCCCCAGAAAGGGTTAATCTTTGCTGGCACTTTGGCCATATTAGAACAATTACAGTGATTCATTGTCTATGTCTAATGGCATAATCTGATTGTAAAGACAGCAGAGTGGGCGTTGGAAAATATACAGCAGCCCACTCTAGTCAGTGTGAGGCATAACAGGAAATGATTGTGGGTGTTAACCATGTCACAAATGCTTGGATTAAATGCTGACTCCACACTGAAAAGCCAAATAAAGATACGGGAAAGGGCCCGTATATGTTTCAATAACAATTAGGAAAGTATCTAATATTGGTTTTAGCAACAGAAAGGAAAAGTTGGGAGTGAAAAACCAAGCACAGGTGATTCTACTTAAAGCTCTATTTACTATCTTCCTAATGTGTGAGCCAATAAGGAAAACTGCTCGGAATAATTTCGTTCAGAAAGAAGGTATTTTATATTGAAATAAATAGGAAATATAACTCCTGATTATGATATTGTCATTAAGGTACTTATTTTCAATTAAGAATTTTTATTAGCTCTCATCAAGTTGAGTAATGAAAGTGCTGTAAAATATACTTCCTTTCCCACCCAGTCTGCTCCCTCCTGGCCCTTCAGGAAAGGAAGGGAGAAGGAGAAGGAGAAGGAGAAGGAGAAGGAGAAGGAGAAGGAGAAGGAGAAGGAGAAGGAGAAGGAGAAGGAGAAGGAGAAGGAGAAGGAGAAGGAGAAGGAGAAGGAGAAGGAAAGGAAAGGAAAGGAAAGGAAAGGAAAGGAAAGGAAAGGAAAGGAAAGGAAAGGAAAGGAATAAAAGAAGATTAAGAGAAGAGAGGAAAAGATGAAAGAAATTAAATTTTATCAGTGTCCTGAGCTTGTTTCCCTTCTGCCCCATCCACTGGTCAGGTCTCAGCCCTGGCCTGAGGTGCCAGCACCTGGGCAAGCCCCTGATGGGTGCTTTGTTCCTTCTCTTTCCCTTCTCCCAGGGGAAGGGCTGGCCCCTGAGCTCACGTTTTGTTGAGGTCCCCATGGCCAGGCTCCCTCCCAAACCCTCTCCAGAGGCAGCCATCCCATTCCTCAAGGAGAAAAGGGTCTGGGTTTGGACTGACCATTCCAGTAAGTCATTAAAATAGGCACATTCATTAACTTTTTAAATATATTTTTTAACAGTTCTGGCCTCTTGGAGGAGCTAATGCAAAGCAAACACTTTTTTGTTTATTTGTTTTTTAGGTAAAGGCTTTAAAATGACAATAAAGCCATTTTAATTGTAAACATATTTGCAGCTGCATTTTATCAGATAATCTTACCCAAAATTCTGATGTTACCAAAATTTATGAAGTTATGATGATTTAAATTGTTCTTCCTCTCTCTTTCTCTCTCTCACCTTTTCACACAGATTCTCTGGAGGATCTAAAAATAAGCCTCTAGCTATACAAGTCAGTGCTCCAGGTTTATCCCAGAGACTAAGCAGTGTTTCACCAAATACCTTTATTATTTTCTGGGGTTCCTCCGCATTGTGTGAAACCTCCAAGGTTATTTGAGATCAATGTGGAAGAAAAGTGGACACATTTGAGGCACGAGTTGGGAGGAGGATTTTTTCAGAAGCTGTGCTGGATAAAATAAAAACATGAATTTCTGTTTTTCTGGTGCTTGGGTTACACTTTCAGAGATCTTTGTTTACTCCTTATTAATCTAATTAAATACCTGTAATCAATGGATAAAAGTGAAGGTAACCAGAGATTTGTGAAACTCTGTGTCTTGCCTCTTGAAAAAGCACCTTTGGCATCAAACCCATGAACTTTTATATTTCACAGGTAAGGGTCTGATTTATAGCATTAACTTTAATGGAAGGGAAATCACTTATTTCAGCTGGGGGAGAGTCCAGACCATAAAGAGTAGGGTTGGTTTAACCACAGCTTTGTAAGATAACAACATTTTTAGATTATTTTGTGGGTTTTTTTTTTAATTTCTCTGATGAAATTTGAATATCCACTCCTTGGGTAAACACTTAGGTAGCTGAGGCAAGGAGAGGAAGATCAAGAGGCTGATGGAGGCCCAAATGCTCCTTGCAGAGCTCTGTATCCTTAAAATGATATTTCCCCACTGTCCAAATACAGCTTCGTGTGCAGTTGACTTTATTCCTTACAAGCACAGAATCCTGGAATGCTTTGGGTTGGAGGGGACCTTAAAGCTCATCCAGTTCCAAACCCCTGTGCCAGGGCCTTCCCACCCTCCCAGGGAACAATTCCTTCCCAATATCCCAGCCAACCCTACATTCTTTTCCTTTAAACCGTTCCTCCTTGTCCTGTCACCAGAACCAGGGATATCCACATGCAAAACAGGGCAGGGCTGAGGGTATCGAGGTCAGACACAGCATCAGCTCACAGAGGCACAAACCCAGAGCCTTCCCAGCTCCTGAAACCCCTACTGCAGTTTTCCAGAATGATCTGTGGCCGTGGGACTGTTCCTGCCCCCAGTGGGGACACAGGGCACAGGTGCTGTCCTGTCCCTGCTCCCTCAAGCCCTGCCTTGAGGAACTAAAACTCTTTTATGGCAGGAAGAATAAAGCAGGATTTCACAGTCACTTGTCTTCGCAGTAACCAGGTTCTCACTTCCCCCAGCACTCCCCAGGGGCCAGGGCTACTTCAGGTGCACTCCTCTGTTTATGGCCCTGCTGCAGGATCAGTTTTCCCTAAGTCCCCTAATTCTGGCTGCTGGGGTGGATTTGCCCAGCAAAGGGTGACTGAGGATGGCCTTGTGATTAGGCTAATTAGGCTTATTTGTGTTTTTCCCCCTCTCTATGCCTCCAATTGAAGCTCCAGGACCAGGTTGGATGTGTGGGGTCCATCCCTGCTAAAAGGGGCTTCTTCTTTGCTCTGCTTCCCATTCCCAAACAAGTGATGACACACGTGGTACCCGCTGCCTTTTTGTGCTTTTGTGCCTAAATTTCTCTTTAGAATCATGGACTAGAGCACAAGTGTGATGAGGAGGGGCTGGGTGAGCTGGGAAGGGGCTCAGCCTGGAGAAAAGGGGGATCAAGGGGGGACCTTGTGGCTCTGCACAGCTCCTGCCAGGAGGGGACAGCTGGGGGGGTCAGGCTCTGCTCCAGGAGGAGAGGGAACGGCCTCAGGCTGGACTCAAGGTGGATATTTGGGAAAATTCCTTCATGGAAAGGTTTGTCCAGGCCTGGCCCAGCTGCCCAGAGCAGTGGTAGAGTCCCCATCCCTGGTGGGATTTAAAATCCATGTGGATGTGGCACCAGGGGACACGGGGCAGTGGTGGCATTGCTGGGAAACAGTGGAACTTGATGATCTGAGAAGGTCTTTTCCAGCCTAAACAATTCTGGGATTCCACCCTGATGTTTCTGAAGGAGAATTCAGGTTTCTGGCCAGCACTGGACCTGTGGCCTCAGTCCACCACAGCTCTGCCATGAGGAATATTTATCCTTCCCATACCCGTGAATCACCCGAGGGAAAAAAAAAATCACAGAAACTGACTTCAAAACTCCCCAAACCATTTTAATATTGGAAACCAGTCGTGCAAATTTTGCTTTTCCTGCATGGCTCTGTTTATAACACCATAAGATACTTCCTCTGTCTTAAATCCTCCAAATTCCAGCAAATAGCATTAAAAATGGGGCATGCACAAGGTGCACCCCTTAGCTGTTGCTCGTTCAATGGAATGAGGCTGTGTTTGGTAAATGAGTGTGCACAGCCCTTACGTGATTTACTTTATACCTACAGTAAATTTTCTTGCAGGAGATTTTATGGTGCCTGGTTGAATCGTGAATGTTCAGTCAAACCTTCCTCCAGCCGAGGCAAATAGAAGCCAGATCTGCAGAGAGAAAGTAACAAGGAGTTTTTGTTAATGTGTATTCCTGCCCCGAGTAAGGGAACAGTAATTCTACCCTAATGAAAATTAAATTTACTACCTTTTGTTTGTAGTTGTATCTTAAAAATCCCCAAACACGCACACCCTTGTTAATCACCATGAACAGCTCTCTTCAACCAGCAGAATGACAAAAGAGCACTAAAATGCTCTGGCCAAGTTCCAGGTGGGTTTTTTTTTTTTTGTTGGTTTCTTTTTTTTTTTTATTTTTTTTTTTCCTGGACTTTCCAAAGAAAATTCACATAACATGTTTTTTCCCCCATGTTTTTCCATGATTCATAAACCTGCTTTTATCCAGTCCATGAAAGGACCTCTCTCCATTATGTAGACCAGAGCTGACACATTTATGTGCAAAATTGCTGGAGCATTTACACCACTATTCATCAAGGCAGTGTCTGTGCTCCAGGAATATTCCAATCACCTGGCACAATCAGTTTCACACACATTCACAAATTCTTGGAAGACGGCGTTGTTGTAACACATAACAAAACATAACAACCACTGTGCTACAGGGTCAGGCATCCAGAAAGCTGCTTTTGCTTTCTTAGTCGTGCACAGGAATTCAAATTAACCAGTGCCACTAGATTATTGATGTAATATTGAATAATAAGGGATCTGTGGAAAACTGAGAGTATCAATTGGTTCAGGAAATTGCTAATAAATGCAATTTTTATTCCCAAAATGACCAGCTGAAATCCAGCCTGTGCTGCTGGAAGTTGCACTTACCTGACTGGCTGTACGTGGCCTGTAAAAGAGGAATATTCATTTTTCTCTCTTTGTTATAAAATATTTTATCACCATCCCCTATTACAAGTTTCCCAGAGAAGTGTCCAAGGCTTGGACAGGGCTTGGTACATCCTGGGATAGTGGGAGGTGTCCTTTCCCTTCACAGGGGGAAGGATGAGGTTTGAGGTCCCTTCCCACCCAAACCATCCTGGGATTCTGTGATTCCAGGGTAAGGAGCTGCACACCCAGCTCATCCGGTGATTGCAAAAAAAAACTGAGTTATTCTGCAGCCCTGGGGCGGCCAGCACCTCCCTGACAGGTGATATTATACCCCATGGGATAGATCTTGGCCATCCTCAGGTGGGATAGACTTGGATTTTCTAAATGTAGGGGAGGCAGGTATTTAACTTTCAAAATCACCGTGGCTGTTAGGTGAGAAAAACATTTATTTCCATGAGGGTTTTCACTGACTGTACTTGCAAAGATTTTTAAAAATTGCCTAAATAAGTATTTACATGATACTGTAACCCAGAATGGTTTCAAAGGAGCCTTTATGATCTGTCAGGTCAATAATCTGCATTTTTAAAAGTCCCTGAATACATATTTGCATGATCTGTATTTCAAAAGCTCTAGTAAATATGTATTTGCACAATAGACCATAACAATCTCTTTTAAGCCATCGTGGTCTATATATAGTGTTAATCCTCATATATTCCAAAGGAGTTTTATTTTCCAAAATAGCTTTTATTAATAAGATGTTCAGATGCTGCCGTTCTGAGGGCGATAGAAGGATGCAATCAAAAGGGATGAGGGCGGCTTTTCATGCAATTAAAAACTGATTTAAAAGTTAGGCCAGCAGTGGAAGGGAGCACTTGGGTCTAGCCTCCCTTGCAGCCCACAGACTTTTCCTAGAAATCTCCTTTTATTAGTGGAAGAGAGAAATAGGGCAGAAAGGCTTTGAGCAGGGAGTTTGAGATGGAACATCAGAGCAACCAGTTTATGAACCCAAATATTTTTATGCCAGGGTCTGCTTTGAGAAATGTGCTGCTGTTTCCATGATTCCCTGGAAAGAAAGAATGGAAATATCCTTTTCCAGAGGCACGGCTGGGTGTGAGATGCTCCCATCTGATGGTGTTCTCTGGCTGGCAGTGCCCAAGGCCAGGTTGGACATTGGGCTTGGAGCACCTGGGACAGTGGGAGGTGTCCCTGCCATGGCAGGGGTGGCACTGGGTGGGCTTTGGGAACCCTTCCCACCCAAACCATTCCATGGCTCTGGGATATGATCAGCTCCATGTCATGAGCAGGTGCAGGTTTCCTCCATTTCTTCTGGGGGTTGGGTTGGAGGATCTCCAGAAGTCCCTTCCAACCTTAACCATTCCTGATTCTGGCCAGATGTAAATTACCAAATACATCATTTTTATTCACAGCTGAAAATGGGCTTCAAAGCTGAAGATGGGAGCTGAGTTCTTAGGAGAAACCCACATCTATAAAAATCAGGAATTCTTCATTCCAGCCAGCTTTGCTTTTAATGCATATGAGCCTCTTAAACACAAAGATTGGATTGGTTTAATTTCTTTTTTAAAAAAATGGATAATTTTTGAAATTCTGCATCTTGTCCCGGCTTCAAATCCTGAAAGAGATTTTTCTGTCACTGTGACAAGACCTCACTTTTCACTGTCAATGCATTGAATATGATAATTTATGTATAATTACGTTATCAGACACGGAGCAGAGGTGAACGTTGTTTTATCACTTCTAAGAGTATTATTGTCAAACTATCAATATCCTGGTTGTAACAACACCTGTCTTTAAATATTCAGTCCTGAACTAACTCTGCCTTCTGATCCAATCAGAAACTATTAGACATATAAAATTATAGGGGTTTGATGACTTCAGTTGTCTTTGCTGTGAACAGATATTCCATTTCTCCAGCTACTTGAATTATTTGTTCATATTTTCATATTTCTGGAATTAACTTATCTTGGTCTTCACTTCAGTCTGAGTGCTTCACTCCCAGCAGTGTGCAGACCACAACTTTTGGTTGTGGGATGGCAAAATATAAATAAATAAACCTGAAAATATGAATAAATAAACATAAGTCAATAAACCTAAATAAATCCTCTGTCCCCAGACTCTGGGCACTCTGCCTCCACCCCAGCTGAGGTTTTCCTGCTCCTCCTCCTCCTCCTCTCCCGGGCATCTGGTGCAGGTAAGGGAAGGAGCCTGCACATATTGTTTCTGTTTGCAAAGGAAATACACCCTGCACTTTCCCTGAACATAAATTCAGCCAAAGTGGTATGGCATTAATCAGGTGCAGAATCTGGAAAAATCATACCGAGACTTTGTGTCTTAAAAGCAGCAACTTAGGGTTGGTTAGTTTGTTTATTGAAAATGTTTTATTAACACTGTACCTTGCAGAAAGGGAAGAATAGGACAAAATGAGATTATTTCTCCATCCACCCGCCCCCTGCTCTGATTTTCTGCATAAACAATTTGGAGTACAAACTGTAAAAATAAACAGGTTGCTGCTGGATCCTACACAGAGTGTAAGTCCCACAGATCCTGGGGAATGGCAAAACAGTGCTGGGTATTTCCAGACTTAGGAGGGTTCCTCACATAAATCTGAGTCAAAGATTAAACTCAAGCTTCCTGAAGCTCACCTGGCTTTCTCTGCAGGGCTATGAAACAGCACCTTGGCTTCTCTGTGTTTGGGTTTGGATCACACGGAATCACAGGAGAAAATCCCACCTGGTCCAGCAGCGTCCCAGCCCCGAGCAGAGCAGAGGCAGCAGCCCCAAACACACACTCCTACAACATCCCTCATTTTCCCTGCACTGATAATTGCCCATTAACATAATGCAAACTGAAACCCCTTTCCTAATGCCAGAGCCCCAGCACACAAAGCTTTCCTTGCTCCATTAAAAAGACAATTTTGCCCGTGCAGTAATGGAAAACGTCAGATTCAAAGAGGAAAGTGGGTGCCTCTAAGTATTCCATATTTTACAGGGATATGTTTTATATGAAATACTGCCTGACAGATAAATTACTCTGGCTTTGCATACGGGCCTGGCTGATTTAGTGCTACCAGCAGTGCAGATGGTTGGCGACAACTTTGTAGGTGCTTAAACATCTTAGTACACGAGTGCAATTCTTGCACTAATGCAAACCACTTGTGGAATGACCCCTCCTATGTAATGTTTTCCATTGAGAGAACTGATTTGGACTTCCAGAGGGAAAAAAAAAAAAATGTAATATACAAATTACTCCAGGTAACCCAGAGCTTTTAAAAAGAAAAGAAACGCAATTATATCTGCTCTCGGCAACCACAGTTTAATGAAAACAGAAGTCTGAAATGGTCTTTCTAAGTTTCAGACTTACAACAGGTCCCTACTTATTAGCAGAGCAGTTGTACCAGCAATTTGTTTTTGTAATTATGTTCTTTGTGGTCTACACAGTTTTCAAATAGTGATGCTAAAAGGACAGCTGGAAATACTGCGAGTTGCTTACCTAATCCCCAGTGAGAATAAAAATAGATAACAGTAAATGAGACTGTGTGGGGGGAGTCAAATTAACAGGCAAAGCTGAGGGGTTTTTTTAAAGACACAGTATACTTCAATGTATGCATTAAAAGATGGAGATGAAATGTATTAAATATCAGTAGGAATACTCGGCCCTTTGATGACTTGAACGAGGAGCAGAGCTCATTCCCTGGCTTGAAACACCCCGCTCTTGTACAGAGCAAATAATGAGCTTGACCACAAAATGCTGATATTGCCCATGGAAAAGGGAACACCGCGGAAAAAGGGTTGGTAACGGAGCAACGCTGGTTCTCCTTCCTAAGCTTGTGTTTATTCTTCAAAGGAACTCCCAGATTGCTGTTTAAACGGGAATTTGACTGGGCTTCAAAGGTGGTCACTCATCCAAGTAGCAGAGTTTTCCCTGGCACGGGGGAGCTGTGCTCACATCCTGCCTGGAGAAGGGGAGGCTGCGTCCCACGGGACACCTGCAAATGCTCCTTTTTAAAGAAACTCTGCCAACTTCAGAAAATCTGGAAATATATAAGCTCCAGCATGAGGCTTGCACAGCCACACAACCAGGCATTGCTGGGGTATCCTTCCTCTGGTTTTCCGAGCACAACCTCCCTGGTTTCCTTTAATTTGTCAGGATGGCGTTGGCACTTGCCGTCAGTATTTAAATCTCTTCAAAGCTTCCCTGTTGAAGGACAGAGGCCACCTGTAGCTGCACACTGTGGATGCACCTTCCCTCCACGAATCAAGGGCCACCGAGGCTTTGAAATTTGAGATTAACAAGGATTTTTACCTGCATTTGCGTAGCTAACAAGCGAGCCAGGCTACTGGCGGGTATCAATCAGCATTTCATTATGCCATTTTGCATTAGCCGAGGATGTGACCTGCACTATTCCCTCCTGCAAAGCAACAGCTCGGAGCTGTCATTTCCTTGAAGCTATAAAGGTAAAGGCCTGATGGAGCAGGGAGCTGACATTTGCTCGGGGAAGCTCGCAGGAGCAGCGGGCAGCTCCCAGCCCCGCGCCTGCCGTGGAAAGCCAACCCTCAGCGCTCGAGAGTTTCTCTTCCTGACATCCCATTTCTTCTTGCAGATTCCTCCCAGGTCTGGGAGGGAAGGGCTGGGCTGCACGAAATCCAAATGCACAGAGCAGAGCCAAGAGGAAATTCGTGTTTCACCAAAGCCAGGAGCCAAGCGAGCTCCCCGCGCGCGCTCGGCTGCAGCCGGGGTGTGGTGGGGTTGTGTGAGGAGAACCTGGGCTCACACAGATCCAAGGGCTGCGCTGGAGGTCCTGATCCAGAACAAACTGAAATCAAAGGAAAGGCTGACCTTGGATTCAAGGAAGTCCCTGAAACAGCGCCGTTAAGTGAATTATTTTCTGAATGTGTCCAAAGGATCAGTGAGTGGTTGCCTTGGGAAATGATTCCTTGGGATTGTTCGGTGGCTCTCTGGTTCCTGGTATTTTGAGAAGCACCAACAGGACTTACCTGTGGTTTTATACCCCCAGGTTCCTCTAACTGAATCCGTCCATTCCCCCTGAACCTGACAGTTAATGAATTGTCTGCTACAATAAATAAAATCTCTCCACATCCCTAGAGATGGGGAGGGGAACGTTTGCTCCTGGGCTGTAAAATTTGGCTGTGTGGGAAGGGGGTCTTTGTGTTTTTGGTTTTTTTTTTTAGTATTGAGTGAGCCAATATAAAGTGTGGTGTATTTTCCTTAAGGACTTGGTCTCTATATCCCAGGCCAGGTAAGAACAGAACAAGAGGGAAGTCACTTGGTTTTGTGCCTGGAGTGAGGCTTAAGCTGTTCAAGGCCAGAACAAACATGAAGCAAATGAAAAAAATGCAAGAGGAGAGAGGTGCTGTGGTTTAGCAATGAGCAGAGCTTGGAAGAGGAGGCTCAGCTGCCTCCCCTTGGGAATGCCTGGGCTGCCATTCCTGCTGGCATTGCCCATCTTCCCCGCTCCAGGCAGAGCTGGAGCCTCAGCCAATTTTCTTGTATTCCAGGGATGCTCCATCATGGGTTGTTTCCAGCTCCATCCTGCTGCACTTTGCTGGGAGTAGCTGAGTGTTTCTGATCACCTCCACAAACCTGGAGCTGTTCCACCTCCTGGTCTGGCTCCAGGTGGCAGGATGAGGTTTCACAGAATTATAGAATCACAGACTGGTTTGGCTTGGAAAGGACCTTTAAGGAAAGGATCTCATCTCATTCCACCCCATCAGCAGAGACAACTCCCACTAGCCCAGGTTGCCCCAAGCCCCATCCAGCCTGGTCTTTAATGCTCCCGGGGATGGGACATCCACATCTTCTCTGGGCAATGTGCTCCAAAACCTTTTCCATGGCTTCTCTGGGGAGCCATGTAAATGGCTTTTAAACTGTGTGCTTTGTTGTGACCATTTCCAGCCCTGAGCTTGTTTGCCCTCTTAAAAAGATCACAGATTAAACATAAATATAACTCTTAAAATTAGCAAAAAGACAAAAATTAGTAAGATCTAAAATTCCAGTATTGATAGTCTTGAAAACCAATTTGTGAGATGAAATTTCAATCATACACCTTATACCAGGAGGTATATGCAAAACTATAGATTATGCACAGTGATATAAAATCCCCCAAAGGCAGATTTATGCTGGATATTTAGTCCACAGAGCTGAACTATTAAGAACATTTCAGGGGAAAAAAAAAGAAAGCCAAAACACATCCTTTTCATTCCTCTGAAGTGACATCAGCAGAACAGCCCAGTCGATGGTCAGAGAGGTGGCAGCTCCAGAAGAGAGGCAGTCTGGAGGTTCAAAATCAAAAGGATTTTCAGGATTACAGACTGATTTCTCATTTCCTCCTCATTTGCTCCTCCACAAAAGGGAGATGGGCAACAAAAGGGGCTTCTCCCCCTCTCTGGTTAAGAAACTAAAGCGCAACAACTGCTGAAGTTTCACCTACAAACCCAAATAACCTTCACTTGGA
The DNA here is from genome assembly GCF_024509145.1 of Vidua macroura. NCBI lineage: Eukaryota > Metazoa > Chordata > Aves > Passeriformes > Viduidae > Vidua > Vidua macroura. The sequence continues at coordinate 1,889,647 of NC_071578.1, read as the reverse complement.
CACCAGCATAACATTCAGGAAAACCCTTTTACAGGCAGAAAATTTTAAATTTTAACAATATTTCTTATTTCTCTGCTGAAGCCTCCAGGCCATGATGCTGTGAAATCACTATACAAAATCTAAAATCACAGACCCACAACAAATGAAGAGATGGGGAGCTACTGCTCCCCAGGTACCTGCTGCCAGGTAGCCCCAGGATGTTTCTGAAGTCCTTCAGTGGCTCCAAATTTGTGGAAACACCTTCCTAGGCTGCTCAGAGTACAGGCTGGAATCTGTTTGGAAATGCAGACTCCAGCTCGGGTGTGATGCCCATCCACACAAGGTTATCACAGAGCCACAGAATGTCCTGAGCTGGAAGAGACCCACAAGGATCACCCAGTCCCACTCAGCCAGTGGTTCTGGCTCTGCACAGAACCACTCCAAGAATGCCTCCATGTGCCTGAAAACACATTTCTTGAACTCTGGCACGGTTTATGCCATGACCACTGCCCTGGGGAGATTGTTCAGTGCCTGACCTTCCTCCCTGGGAAGAGCCTTTTCTTAATCTTCAACTTAAAAAAAAAAAAAAAAAAAAATATATATATATATATGTGTGTGTGTGTGTGTGTATATATAAATAAATATATAAATATATAATATTATCAATTATATTATGTAATAATATATAATGATATAGTATAATAATATATACTAAAATATAATTATATAATATTACTAATATACTAAGTATAGTATATTAGTAATATTATATAATTACTATATATTATATATATAGTATATAATTATATATATATTATAGTATATTATATAGTATAGTATATATATATATAGTATAGTATATATATATATATAGTATATATAGTATATATATATAGTATAGTGTATATATATATATATAGTATATATAGCATATATATATAGTATAGTATATTATATATACTATACTATACTATACTATTATATTCATAAAATATATATATAGATAAAAAAATCCTTTAAAAAACGTTGAGCAGGAGCAGTTTGAATGGCTGAGCTCTGGGGTGAGCCCGAGGGGACTCAGCACCCCCCAGCCCCTGCCTGGATCGGATCCCGCGGTGCCAGAGAGCCGGAGCCACGGCCGGGCTGTGCTCAGCATCCCTCCCTACAAATCCCCTCGGTGCCGGCAACCCCCGAGCCGGGGCTGCCACCCCGACCAAATTAAAGAGCTCAGATTTACAAGGAGGATAAAGCCGCAGCATCCCCCGGGGCAGCGCCTGCTGCCGCCTCGGAAAGAGCTCGGGGACAGGGACCAGCTCCGCGGCTGGATGCGGGGAGGGGCTCGGCGCTGCCGCAGGCAGGGCTCGCTGCTTTTCCCAGCAGAAGGAATGAATGTGCCATTCCCCCGAAGGCAGCCGAGCTGGCCAGCGCCGTGCTGCTGCGTGTGCCAGCTCTGCGGGGCTGCCCCCTCTCCCCATCCATCTGCAGATGCAGCCCGTGCCAGGCTGGGCAGGGTGGCCCATTAGAGGGAAAAGTCCGCAGCATAATTAAAAAAAAAAAAAAAAAGAAGCCAAAAATCATGGTTTTCCTTGCTACTCGGATTTTTCCCCTCTTCTGTTTAAAATTCCCTGGTGGGTTTAATCAAACCCAATCATGAGCTTGGTCAATTTAGGGATTTTTTGGGGAGAGGAAAAACACTGTTTTTGGAAAATGTTTTTAGTTTTTTTTTTGTTTTTTTTTTTTTTTTTTTTCCTTTGGCTTTTAAAACCAAAGGGAAATAATAGCAGCTTTGCCAAGCAGGTTTTCCCAAGTTCTCATAGCTCTACATTATGTGGCTCTGTGACTGGAGCAGGCTCCAAGCCTGACTTCCAAACGACCTGGAAAGGGTCCTAAACCAATGTGGCTGCAGGCAAGTGGGAGCTCAGCTCAGTGGATGCTGCAGTGCTGGAGGAGACAGACAGGAATCCCAAATTGTGAAATCTGCCTCACCTCCAAAAGGCAGAAAAACTCACAGACTCCAGGCTTGTAGTTTTAGAGGTATTTAGTGATGTTTTCCTGGAGATGTCTGGGTAAAGCTCAGCTTAAAGCTCTTTTACCAAAAAAAAAAAAAAAAAAAAAAAAAAAGAAATAAAAAAAAAGCAAAGTTATTCTATCATCTTGTTATCTCGGTGGAAAAAAAAAATAAAGAAGTGGTAAATACACGACAACAATTGCTTTTTACCTTTCCATCACTCCAAATATTGAATCTCGCCCTGGCTGAGTCCCAGATGGTGAAGCATTTAACTTCATTTTCTAACCTCTTTTGGGGCTCCGTTTAATTTATTAAGAGGTTACTCTCAGGACAGATCACGCGACACGTAAGTGTAAATTGAGCCCGGTGTATCTGTGATTTACTAACTGGGTGACTTGAAAGCTGCAAGGTGGTGGTTCTGTAGCACAGGAGCTGCGGGTGTGCGCTGGGTGCCTGTGGGGAGGGCAGGGAGAGAGCCCCAAATCTTCAGGATTTCCTTGCCCACGATGGTGTCGCATCTTAGGGCTTCCTGCCGCCTCTCCTCTGAGTTGTGCAAGCAGCCAGCTCAGATTTCAGCTCCTTCCCCAGCCTCAGCTCTGGCCTGGAAGGGAATGTCTTGGTCATCACTCTGATGAGCACCTTCAGCTCCTGCACATCCAGGTCAAGCTGTGTTCCCACTTTTTCTTCTCCTATTGCAGGAATTCACCGTCTTCCCTGGCCCCACTGCTGCCTGTTGAGCTGATTGTGTACCAGAGCTGGAAACCAGCAACAAATCCTTGTTTTCCAGGCTTTTCACGCTTCTTTAAGTATTGCTCCATGCAGGGTACTGCACCATCCCCTGCTGCTGCCCCATCACCTGCTCCTCATGGTCATGACACCACCAGCCACACTTGTGGTCACCCTGCTAGTTCCAAAATCCAGGGATTACCACCTGGATAATGCACTCCATGGGAATCCCCTCAAGGAATGACCACCAAGCCAGTGCTGGTGCAAGAGCATCACGTCCCCTTCACTGCAGGGGCTGTGCCCAGCAGAGCTCTGGGATAAAGCCATCCAAGAGGGGACTGGGAACCTCCAGGCTGCTTCCCAGGTGAAGGAAGAGTGACCAGTGACCTCACTGCAAGTGACAGGAATGGGATGTGTGCCAGGGAGAGCTGGTGGAGGCGATGGAGCTGCTTTCTGCTCGGCCGCTGTTTTATTGTAGCTTTTGGAACGCGCCGGGGCTGCGGTTATTAATTTATTACTATGGGAATTCCAGCTGTTGAAATCCCGTGTTTTACCCCTGATCAGGAAAAACAGCCACTCTCTGAGACTGAGAGTGAGTGGATTTTGGAGTTGGCGGTGCAGGAACATCCACCCAAGCTGGCGGTGTTGGCCAACGGGGACTCAGGACGATGCCCAGGGCACGGGGAAAGCAATTTGGAATTTGGCAAGAGCACGGGGCTGGATCTCCACAGCTGGGGGGAGCTGAAGAGCTGCTGAAAAGGGCTTTGGATTGAACAAACCTCCTCCGAGGCAGGGCAGGGGCTGTGTTGGGGAAGGGGAGTGCAGAGACCCGGCCATATGTTTGAGGCCAGTCATTATAAATTACCCCCACTCCTGCCTCGCTGCCGTGTCCGAGCGTGTTTTATTGGGAGCAGAGATAAACCCGTGCTCCCGGCTCCGTGGGATGGGTTGGCTCGTGAGGTCTTCCCAGCAGCTCCCACAGGAAAAACCCAATTCTCCCAGCCTCCAGCAGCACCTTGATCTGGCATTCTGCAAGCTGGCCCCGTTGCTTTTCCCTGTCCACTGCTGATACTCGATGTTTAAACCAATTACACAGACATTTAAGTCTCTTTCACGTGCCAGCACATGGCCCTTGTAAGCCTTCAGGGTTGGGGGCAAGCAGGGGGGGTGTTGGCTTTTGCGAGCAGTGTGTACATTAATTCCAACCTAAAGAGCTGCAGTAAATCACTTAATGCCTGAATCAAGTCAGTTGTTGTTGTTTTGGTGAATTGGGACCATATTGGGGACTATAATAACCTAATAATGGACAGTGCAGGCATAGACCACACTGTAATGTATATTGTAGGGAATATGGTAATAGTCTGAAATGGCAATTCTCCTAAATAAATAGCACATCAACTTACTTAAACCTAATCATAAATGGGACAAATTGGACCCATGTGCAAACAGAAACCTGAGCAGAACACAGGAGTTAAAGAAGCCATTGTTTCCCAGCCTGACCCTGGGCAGAGAAAGCCTGTGTCAGGTTACATCTGTTAAAATGATTCTAATGCCAGCCCAGTATTTTAATTATAAATATATAAAACGTTTAATAAGAAGACATTCAGGGCTTTCTAAGCCTTTAAAAACTGGATGTGGGCGGAGTGGGTAGAATGGTATTCCATGTGCCCCAGACAGAGTGCCAGCGTATAATGATTGAATGTTTTCCTGTAATAAATTGAAAAAATCTGGTTTGTAAGAATGGATCCAAATCACTTGGCATTAGAAAGGTAATTTGTTACCTAGCTTCCTCTTGGAAACAAACTGCTTCCAAGTTTGCTGGAACTTGGTTTCTAGGGACTGTGATGTCCAAAAAGAGAAAGAAAGAGCAATCAGGATGCTCAGGGCTCTGATGTTAAAACACACACACTGTTTTCTGCCTCTCTTTTTTTTTTTTTTTTTCTTCACAGTTTTCCAGTCCTCCCTCTCATGGCTCCAAACACAAGATTCAGCCGCCAAAAAAAGAGGGGGAAAAAAAAAAAGAGGTTACTCAGGACAAAAGCCAGATCTATAGCCACCTTCTTTGTACCTTTCCAAATCTCAAGCCTGCTTAATTATGATTAATTGCCACATGGATAATCAGATACAGTTTCAAAAGGTTGGAGATGACAGTCCAAGGACACCAGGGAAGAAGGAAGGTTCGCCTTTGTTACAAGCAAAAAAGAAGAAGAAGAAGAAAAAAAATATATATACCAGGTCCCTTCCTCAGCCCATAACCTTTTCTTATTTTAACAATTCCAAACGGAATTAATACAATCAGTATATTGTTCCTGCTCCTGGGAATTGAACTTCAACTGTACAATTTCTGCAGCTGTCAGTTTTTGCAGCCCTCCTGTCAATAACGCAATGTTGGGGTGCCCTTCTTCTTGAATGAAAGCAGTTTCAAGTTTCTGCTTTATGTCTGTGCTTTCTGGGTGGTGTGACATGATGAGAAAGTATAAAAAATAATAACAGCAGTTAAAAAGCTTCCACTCTTGACTTAACTGGATCAAATGTAATAGACTACAGTCTTTTCTCCTGATTTCCTTTGCTTGTTTTAGAAAACACTGTGAAAAGTGCAGGAGATTTTGTCTTGCCAGCTCTTTCCTCCATTTAAAATCCCTTTGGCTAAGTCAAGGATCACAGTATGTCATTTCCAGCCTAACAGAAGTGCTGGGCCTTGTTCAGCTCCTATTACTAGGAGGCAAATCCCTAGGTTGCAGGCGCCAGTGTTTCTGCGTTTGGCTCCTTTCCCAGTATTGTTTCCTTCATTACATTCCAGAGTGCCTCTCAGCCAGTTAATGTTTGCACTGGGAGGTCCAAATATCCAGCAATCAGCACTGAACTTTTCTCTTTTTGTTGAGAATTGCAGGTTTCAAATGCAATCACTGGCTTTAAAGAAAAACTTACAGGTGAACACAACAGCACTAATTTCCATTTTATTCACTAACAGTTATATTTTCGGCAGTTTCTCCATATGCACTCGTAAAACGCCTTCAGAAGATGTCTGGCTTTTTCAGACCCTGTGCAAGCTGGAGTTGTTTAGGAATTTTGGGGTAAGGGCTGCCCTCTGCACATCTCTCCCACCCCATCAGCACAACCCCCATGCTCGGGCTTTTATGCTGGAAATTCCTCCTAATAATACAAATACACCCTTATTTTTATTTCAAACATACAGAAATCTATTTTAGTGGCTGAAGAAAGTGGATGCAATAATTTAGATGGTGTGAAGGGTCAGTGTCAGGCTCGGCCCTGTGAGGTTTGGTTTCTAAATTACTTTTGGTATCATTTTATTTTCTCTTGGTGTCATTTAATTAATAAAGCAAGGACAGCTTGCAGCCTTTTGTGCTGTTTTAAGCATTGAGAGGCATGGAGAGGATCCATAGTTGTTTTTTTTTTTTCTATGAATATTGAATATTTTCCCATGTGTCTGATCATGGGTGGCTCCATGAGCTGCCCCCAGGATGGATGGACACCCCTGAGAGCAGCACGCTGGATTCTCCTGCCACCTGAAACTCCTGTAAACAGCAAGAAAACTTCCTGCAAATGACAGAGGAAAATATCTTTATTTTCAGAAGCTGTGCCAGGCTGCACCTCAGGCAATTTGAATTGTACTATAGGAAGAACACTGTCAATAAGACAGCCCTGTATAGTTTCCTTTCTACAGGTTTACTATTAAGTTACAAGAACCAACCACAGGTCGTCGGCTCGATTACAGAATTAAATAAGTCCACGATATTTCCTCGTGGGAAAATGAAAAAAAAAAAAAAAAAAAAAAAAAAAGGGGAAAAAAAAAAAAAGAAAAAGGCCAGGTTGGGAAATCCTCAGTGTTTTCCATAAAGCCTCCAGCTATGCTTCCACCCCTGATCATATGTCATACGGATGGTGTCACCGTGTCCTAAGGGTGCTCGCTCGCAGCGATGAGATCGGATTCAGGGAAGTGGATATGCTCAGGGAGAATACTAATGCTAACTCAGCCTAAATAACAACACTGCCAAAGGAGGCAAGCAAGAGATGAAATACAGCGGATTTCAGGAGGCAACAAGCTCTCATTTATTAAGATCACAGGCATTTTACAGGTTACAAATCATAAAGCAGAAATAACTTCATAATATACAGGTCAGGAATGTGCCTGGGATATTGAGGAACTATTTCCTTGGCAATAATCTGCCAGAGATAGTCAGGAGCGTGCGTTTTCTAGCACAACAAATCACTGCTGATTAATTTAGTCTGCCTTTGTCTCAGGGAAGCGACGAGACACTCCAGTGTGTGTTTTGTACTTACTCCACTTCCGCGCTATTCTTCCTCGGCGCATAATTTTTTGCAAGACAGGCCAAACACAATACTCTTTGTTTTACCCCTTTGACATCATTTTTGCATGAGCACAGCCTGCCTGACTCAGTTAAGTCAGCAGAACCGAGGCACAGGCTCCTGTGGCAGCCCAGCCCGGAGGGTGATGCTGGTCTGAGCCCTGAGAAGGATTTTTGGGAGAGGAGCAGCCTCTCTGCGACCACTGGAAAAGTGCACCCAGTGAAGAGGTGGAGAAGGTTCTGTCATGATGGACCTGTAGCTGCCACAACAAACTGGAAACTTTTTCCTCTCTGGAAAAATCCCAGCTCCGGTCATGGAAATTACAGCGAGAAAGGAAACTGGAGTTTCTTGCATGAGGAGCAGCAGAAGCAGGGCTGGATGCAGCTGGGAAGATGTGGGAAGGGCTGGACAGCACTGTGGCATCTTTCCCCAGGCTTTATTTGCTGGATCCTGGAGGCTGGATGGTGGTCAGCCTCACACAGGAACTTCACAGCACCCCTGGAAGGAAAATAAATATGATAAACACCAAAGGCAACATCAAACCCCACAACTTTTCTGACATTAAATTAATATTTGCCAATATTAAACATCTACAGATCAGAAATTGAGTGTCTCAAAGAAGGTGCAAACTCCTTCAGGCAGCCTGTGCTGGTGGTGTTACAACCCCCAGTTTTTATTGGAGTATTCTCTCCACTTTCCTGAAGTTTCAGTCCTTTGATAAAGATTCCCTGTTCCAGGCTGGTTATAATGAATGACCCTGAAAGAGAGAATGTTCAGGAAGTGTGAGTGGTGTGTGGTAAATAAGGGCTCAGGAGAACCTGAGCAGGCAGAATGCACTGCTGGGACAGACAGACAGCAAGCAGGAACACCCAGAGGAAGGAGGTTTTGAAGTGAGCTCATCAGAGAGGGGCATTCCCAACCTGGCCTTGGACACTTCCAGGGACCCAGGGGCAGCCACAGCTGCTCTGGGCAACCTGTGCCAGGGCTTCCCCTCTTCACAAGGAAGGGTTTATTCCCAAAATCCCATCTAATCCTGCCCTCTGGAAATTAAACCTGCCCTCTTTCAGTTTTGATTGCTTCAGGTAGAGTAACATTTTGGTTTTGGGCTTCCTTACAAACATCAGACTCGGAGCAGGTCCTGCTCAAGCTCTGCTCTGGCACGGGAGCCTTGCAAGGGAATCCAGACTGGGGGATAACTGTGCCAAGTTCATGGTTTGACATGGGCTGGGGGAGAAGGGAGGCAAAATTCGTGAAGTTTGGCAAAGTCCTTGGAGATTCTGTCCTTGGGGGAATCCATCTGGAGACAAAGAGAAGGCCTGGACTCAGTCACCGTTCGGCTGAGGGGTCTTCAAAAGCCACCTCCCACCTCCACATCTCCCACATGAGGGAAAAATAATGAACCGCAACCCTGGGTGATTCTGCCCCAAAAACTGCAGGCAGGGGAAGCCTCTTCTGCCACTGTGGGTGGCTGCAGTGATTCCTGGCTCTCCTACTTGCACGGGGAGAGCGGAGAAAATTTTTGTGGACGACTTTTCTAAGTGGGGATGATGGAAACCTGGAGAGGTGGCTTGTTTCTCTCTTCATCTAATTTATCTTCCAAAGGGTTGAAGCCACCACAGAAAATGGCATTGCTGTTACTTCTGGCTTCTGTTGTCAAAACTCACCTCCCACTCACGTTCCCAAAGCTCCCACCTTCATCCTCATCCCTTTTCCCCTCCAGAATTACAACCAAACCAAAAACACGTTCGTCACATTTCTTGTAATTCCAAAAAAACATGAAAGAAAACAAACAGCCAGCAGATGCTGATTTTCTCACTTAACTGCACATATTTTATAGTAATTCTCTCTGATTTTCTCCCAAGACACCACCTGACCTTCCTTTCTCTCCAACCTCTCCCAGTAGTGGCCAAACACTTCTAATCATGTAAGACTCAGCCCATGGAAATAAGCTGCAACTAAGACAAATTTACCCTCTGACCCCAAGGCCTCTCAGAGCACAACAGAGCCCAAGAAATGTCTTTGCTGAAAGGAATACACTTTCCTTGGAATTTTAGGCCAAACCAAATAAATGCTACAAAGAGAAATTTGTAATTTTTTATTCTCTTTCACAAAACCACAAGTAAAATAAAAACAATTCAGCGCTTCTGAAAGGAAGAATGACAAAATGCATTTTCCAAGAATTTCCATGCAACTAAAAATGGAACATTGTAAATATTTTTGCTTCTCTCTACGTAACTGCAAGTGATTAACAAGCATGAATTAATTTTTAATTAATGCACTGTGATGAAGCAGGGATTAGTTAGCCCAGAATTTTTCAAAGTTGTACATAGACAATTTGGTTGGGAGAAGACCTCCAGAGCAAATCCTTCTCCAATTCTGGTGGGAGCCCAAAATCTCTATGGCAACTGAAACAATAACCTATGGAAGAAAGGAAAAAGTTTGGGAAACTGTTGAAATAAACTTAGGCTGCTTTTGTTATCTGAAAATGAGGAGGAGGCTCCACATCATCCCAGCACCGCTGAGAGCTTTGAGGGTCTCATGCCCAGTCAGGACCAGTTTAAGCCCAGTTTAGGGTGGGTTTTATGCAGAGACTGAACTGAGGTTTCCTGCTCACACCCCAACTCCTTTGCAGGAGCTGGGAACAGAACTCCCCAGCCTTTCCCATCCACGAGGAGCAAAGCTTATGTTTCTCAGTCTGGATTATTATTTTCTTTTTCAGATTAAGGAAAACAGAAACAAGAGAGAAAGAAAATGGGTGACTCATGGCAGTCTCTTTGCTGAAACACAGCTGCCCTTGTCCCAGGAACAGGATTCTTAGAGCCTGCATCCAAAATTTATTGCAAAATAAAACTAACTTTTAAAAACAACCACACTAAATGATGTTTCTCTTTCTTTTTTTTTTTATATGTATTTGTGAGGCTATAGCCAGGATCAAGGGGAGGACTGGAAACTTGAGAGAAACGGAATTCTTGTGAAATTTTCAGGCAAATTTTGCAAACCCACACAGTCTCTATTGGCTGGAAAAACTTCAAAATAATTTTGTGGTTTTCAAAGCTTTGATGTTTCTGGTCTTTCTGGGATTCCTTTGGTGTCAGGTCAATACAACAGCACCCGCAGCACAACCCTCAGGTAATGTTGCATTTTTCCTCTGGTACTGCTGTTGGAAATGTCCAGGAAATCCTGTGTCCAATGATCCCAAATCAGAAAGCAAAAATTCTGTGGGCATGTGTGTATCCACTCCTAAATTTAATAGTGCAACTTCTCCATTTTAGGGAAAACATTCCAGAATTTGCTACAATATTTCTGCTTTCAAAACACAGAGCCTAGACCTGACTTGCAGAACTTTGGATTTCTGAGATTGGTAATTTATTCGTGGCACCAATTTATGCCTTGGGAATCATGGAATGGTGTGGGTTGGAAAGTGCCCTGAGGACCATCTGGTTCCACCCCCCTGCCACAGACAGGGACACTTTCCATGGAAAACCTGCCTGGTTCAGGAACCTCGCTCAGAACTGACAGAACCTAAAGCCTGAGCTGCTCCTTCAACCAGGATAACACCCTGGCACTGCACGGTGCCTCAGAGAGAAGGGGGAAAAGGATATTCTGGAATCAAGGGGTGCTTCTGAGGCAGCTTTTACTCACCCTGAGAAAAAAAGAGAAGAGATTTGGCTGTGACTGATTGGTGTTTGCAACCTCCCCTCCCATAACCACACTCAGTAGGAAACACGTGCAGAAGGTGCACAGGGAGACAGCGCAGAGGAAAATGGGAGATGGGAGGGAGAGGAAAGATGACCTGGTTTTGCTTCCAAGCTAATTTTACATCTCTTTAACTATATTTAGTTACATTTCTATTTCATAGAGCTGCAGCAGTTAGATTGAGATTTTTACTGTTGTTCTCTGAGTAATTTAAATTTCTAAGAGTTCGTGGTGGTTGTTGTTGTTGTTTTTTTTCCAAAGGCTTCATGACCTTCTTCCATGAGTTTATTTTAGATATAGTGGAATGTCCCAGAGAAAATTCCAAATGGTCCTTAATAGATGAAATGTTTCCAGAAAGGAGAAATTCTCAGTGGACTATGAAACTATTTTTCAATCATGGTGTATGGCACACAAACCACAGCTGAGGGTTTTTTTTTTTTTTTCAGTAGGAAACTATTGCCCAGTGGGTTAAAAGAAAATAAAGGATAATGGGATTTTTCTGTAAGGCTGGAGCCGTTCGCAGGGGTTTGCTCCCCACTAGATGTCACTGGAACTGTTTGAAATGTTTGGAACAAACAACCCCAAATTCCCCAGGTTTTGGGCTTCCTTACAAACATCAGACTCGGAGCAGGTCCTGCTCAAGCTCTGCTCTGGCACAGGAGCCTTGCAAGGGAATCCAGACTGGGGGATAACTGTGCCAAGTTCATGGTTTGACATGGGCTGGGGGAGAAGGAAGGCAAAATTCGTGAAGTTTGGCAAAGTCCTTGGAGATTCTGTCCTTGGGGAAATCCATCTGGAGACAAAGAGAAGGCCTGGACTCAGTCATCGTTTGTCTGAGGGGTCTTCAAAGACAGAGCAGGGTCCTGCAAAAGACTGAGTGGCACCTTTTGCTGAGTCAGCAGTGCCCAGTGCTGGGACAGCCACGCCATGGAGTGCAGGTGACATTTGGGTGTCACCTGATCCCCCATTAAAAACAAAAAATCCCAGAAACTTTCGAGAAGCCATGTGCTGAAATTGTCCATGGCTGTTCTCAGCTGTTTTGATGTTCACCCCTTGCCACAAAGGAAAACCCCTCAGATTATTAGGTCCACTATTTAAATTCCCCCTGTAGTTCCAATTGACTACAGGAATCTTCTTCCATTCTTATTCAAAATTCAGTTTAGTGTGATTATGTGGCCATGCATCAAATATGGCAGTATAATATGTCCTTTCATCTACTTGCCATAATACATCCCTTTTAGTGCCACATAAATCCCTGGAAATATCGCTGTCTTCTGCTCTTGAGATCTTTCATGTGCCTCTTTGCCTTACTGCCTTCCTCTCCTATTGTTTCTCCAAGCTGAATTAATTCCCTTTCTTCCCCCCCAGTGTCGCTGCTCTGCTCTTGCTGCTGCTTCTGAGAAGGCACCGGTGCCACCAGAGCCCTCCCTGTGCAACCAGAGCCCTCCCAGTGCCACCAGAGCCCTCCCAGTGCCACCAGAGCCCTCCCTGTGCAACCAGAGCCCTCCCAGTGCCACCAGAGCCCTCCCAGTGCCACCAGAGCCCTCCCAGGGCCACTACAGACCTTCCAATGCCACCACGACCCTCCCTGTACCACCACAACTCTCCCAGTGCCACCACAATCCTCCCAATGCCACCAGAGCCCTCCCAGTGCCACCACAGCCCTCCCAGGACCTATAGAGACGTTCCAGTGCCACCACAACCCCCCCAGTGCCACCACGACCCTCCCTGTGCCACCACAGCCCTTCCAGTGCCACCACGACCCTCCCTGTGCCACCACAACCTTCTCACTGCCACCACAACCCTCTCACTGCCACCACAGCCCTCCCAGTGCCACCACGACCCTCCCTGTACCACCACAGCCCTTCCAGTGCCACTACAGTCCTCCCAGCACCACCACCACCCTCCCAGTGCCAGAGAGGAGCCCAGAGAGCCAAGGTGTGGCAGGGCATCCCTCCTGGCAGTGCCAGCACCTTGGCTCTCCTCTCCCTGGAAGAGGCTGCCCAGGGTTGCTTCATGTCCTCCTGCAGCACCTGCAACCAGAGCGAAGGCAGACCTCACGGAGCCAAGGAGCTGGAATAGAGGAATTCCAGCGTGGTGCTCCTCATCCTCCCAGGGCACTGCAGCACCCCAGAGTTTTCTCCTTTGCCACTGCTGGGAGGCCCTGGAGCACAGGGAGCCTCTGCAGCACCACCCTGGGCTGCCAAAGGGCTGCTGCTCTTTTCCCAGTGGCCGTTTGATCCGTGCATGGGTTAATCACAGCAGGCTGCATCCCTTCCATGCAGTCAGGCAGACTCCAAATGCCAGGAAGCTCTTCCCATCCTCGAGCGTGCAATCCTGGCACCAGCACTGGCACCTGCTTCTTTAGAGTGGTGGAAAGGTTTTGTTGGAAGGGACCTCAAAGCCCATCCAGTGCCACCCCAGCCATGGGCAGGGACACCTCCCACTGTCCCAGGTTGTTCCCAACCTGGCCTTGGGCACTTCCAGGGATCCAGGGGCAGCCACAGCTGCTCTGGACACCCTGTGCCAGGGCCTGCTCACCCTCCCAGGGAAGAATTCTTCCCTGATTTCTTCCTGATTTCCCCCTTTAGTGAAACTCCAGTTTGTGGCTCTTTCTCCTGGATTAACCCCGTTGCCACCAAGGCTCCTTGCCTTGCCCCAGCCAGGAGATGGGGGCCACCAGCCTGGCTGTGCCCAACAGCAGTGACACGGCCCCACACCCCTGCCCAGCCACCCTCCTGTGTGCCACAGAGCACATGCTGCCTGTGATTTGTTTAATTAATTAGTAACCTAATTGTACCACCTCAGCATAACCCCTTAGCAGGCATTGTTGGGTTATTTGGGAGAAACACAACAAAAAAGGGTCCGTTCCCCCATAAAATGTCTATATTAAGTTGTTACGATATTAAGCCAGCAAACTTTCAACCTATTCAATATCCAGTAAATTTAAGAAAATGAATTGAAGCTCCTTGCCTATTTTAATATGTGCTCCCGAAGACATTTTCCCATTTTTTTATGGTTTAATTAAAGCCTCATGGCAATGGTAGGCTTCTTCCTACCTACTATGCCAGTGGTTAAAAATTACTGGGGTTTCAAGTACCCTGCATGGCTTTAATTGCTCTGCTGAAGATAAAAGAGCAGCAATATTTTTATCACAGCAGCAAAATTAAAAATGAGCCCCCACCTTGCCCCTGCCCCACACACTGATGTCCAGACCCTGACTCATGAGATATTTTGGGAATATTTCTTCCTGGAAATACTGGAAGAATTATACTTGTATAATTGTATACTGGAGAGCAGAGGAACTTCCCTGCCCCACTTTTTAATATTAAAAAAAAAATATAAAGTGTAGAAATCTCTAAATAAGGAAAGTCCTCGAAGAGAACATTCAAAGCAGGACAATGCAGAGGAAGGTTACAAGTATATTAGGATAAGGGCACCACAATTATATGAAGAAAGTCTGGAGAGAAAAGATTACATTGTTCTGACAACAACATTTTTCAAACATTTAGACCTTTAATATCATTAATTTAAAGTACAAGATTAAATATTTTATGCAAATATTAGACAACAGCAAAGAGCTCCGCATATTAGGATTTAAAACAAATTGAAAGCATGCAAGACATATTCATTTCTTAAGCAGTTTAGTTAAAAAATCGGTATTGTCTCTATTAGGATTAACTGACAGTAACTCTTTGTGTTCAAATGGATTTAACTTCACTGTGGTTTGTTTTCCCGATATCATTGTCCTCCAATAATCGTGGATAAAGGGAAATGTAAAAGGACAGATCAAGTCAAAATATATCTTCACATCATAAACACAGAATTATGTTTAAATTTCATTACTAAATGGGATTTCAGCTTCATATACCATGCCTAATCCTGCACTATAAAAGATGTATAAAACCTCCTGACAAATTCGAACAGACTTTGTGGAAGTTGCATATATTGATTAAAACATCAAGCAGCTACATACAAACCAATAATGAATTACTTCTTGTTGGAAGATAAAACTTTGTGATATTTAAAATTACAGACTTGAAAGTAAGTAAAATTACCCCTAATTATGCAGAAGGGAGCAACACCTTAGCAGTAAACAAGATAAGCACCTCAAACAGCACTAATAATTTTAATTAACATTTTCTAGTCTCCTTTCACCTCCTTTCAAGGTCATCTGCTACCTTTCCCTGGTACAACATTACAGCACAGTGTTAAAAACTTACATTGCATTACTAATTGCTTTGATAAGCCAAACAAAAATTTTTCTTTTTTTTTTTTTTTTTTCCCTACTTCTTTCTAAACCACTGAATCCCCTGCAAAAGTAAGTTTTGCATTGTGTAAAACTGTCAGGAAAGGTTTTGCAGTGAACTGCTCTCAAAAGTAAGATTCCAGCAGCTGGGATTTTGTTGGATATTTGGGGCCTGATTCTGACCACCAGAGGCAAAATTCTTCCAGGAATTCTCTAGAAATCCATCGATATTTCTGGTGTAAATGTAAATATTTGGACTGGACCCAAAGTGTTGAATATTCAGATTGTAATCAAAGTTCAAAAGACTCCTGAGGTGTGAACACTGAAAATGGAAATTTGGCAAAACGTGATAATCTACACAGTATTTGTGCTAATTTTTTCTTGAGCACCAATGAATAAATGCATGTTCAAGACTCATGACCTTGCTAAACTCTTTCTTTTCTCATCTAAAAAGTCCAAAAGTTGGTCAGGAAAGGGCTTTGTTATATCAGTGGGTTTGTTCCATGCCACAAATTTCATGTACGAGGTCACTTGGAATATAATGTGTAGTGAAAGAATCTCATTAGGCTAAAATGAATGTAAAATGTGTCAATTTGATCCAAATGAGAACTGTAGTAAAACCATGTTTGATGTTCATGTGCAATAAATCTTTAACATTTGTCTGTAAAGTATTAGAGAACCCAGAGGGAAATCTCTATTTGTGATAGCTGCACATTTCCAATGATTTTTCCTATAATCCTTTGTTGACATTTAGCATATGGCAACAGAAAAGGAGATCCTAAAATGAGAATTATTACTTATTATTCGAAGGTAAACAAGATGGGCACCTTGAATATAAGGTTTTTAGACTGAAATGATGAGAACATCCCTCTGTCAGGAGGAATTGCTCATCTTTCAGTCACTCCTTGGTGGAAAAGTGACATCAAAGGTGCCCTACCTGCCCGTCACTCAAATGTTAAAATGTCTGATGGCCCCATCCTGCCCGTTGGGTTGGATTTTGATATATTCATATTGTTAATTACTGTTGTATTTCAATTTTCTCTCTAGTATTTTTGTTCATTCATAATAGCTTTATGCTTCAGTGGACCGAAAGGACTAAAATGAAAGATTTCCAAGATTTCTTCTGGGAGTAATTTACAAAAGACCACAATTTTTTAATTGCTCCTGATGTTTAGTTCTGGATATCTGGAAGAGGAGAAATCAGCCCAACTCTTTTGGTTGCCACACCAACCATAGCAAATTTTTTTTTTTTTTTTTTTGCTCTCCCTCGCTCCTTGCACACACCACCATCCCTGTTTTGAGGGCTGTGCTGCAGCAATGTCGTGGTGTTTACATTTCTGCAGCTCACACTTGCCTTCACAAGAGAATTATGAGTTATTTACATCCTTTGAGGAGGCTCGGGGAATAATGGGTGAAATGTCAGAAGTAATTATGAGAAACTGAGGCATTTCACTTGAGCAGTAGAAGAAATACATAACTTCTGCTGGATGACTAAACTTGAAGTGCCACAAGATTGCTGCACGATGAGATCTGGCTCACGATTATCACAGCATTTTATAAAAACCAAAACAACCTTAAAACACTTGCATGCCAAAGGTTGCAACACAGGCCTTGGCAGGAAACACGAAAACGCTCCAGCATGGGAAAAGTCTCTGAGCAAACTTGCATCTGTGCTGATTTAGGATTTTACACTGAAGCACCAGCAGCTTTCTGAAGCCAGGCTTGACTTTCTGGCCACAGTCGTGGCAGGGAAGCTGCTCAGCATCAGCCCCGACAAAGCCCCTTCCCCATCTCCCCCCAGCCCCTGCTTTTTACAGCGTTTGTCCATCTCGTTGTTGCTGTGCAGGCTCTTTATCAATAACTGTGGTGTTCTCAGCAGAGTTTTCTTTGGCTTGCTGTCTGCTTTACAAAACCGCTGCATACTTGACAGTTTGCCCCAGTTCAAAATTCTTTGGTCAGAGAAAGCCCGGAGAATGAAACAGTATCTGGTGTTGTAAAATCTTGACCAGATTCTGAAATATTGCCTAAGCCCCTGTCAGCTCGAAGGTGATTTCTCCAGGTCATGGTTTAGAGGGAATTGATGGGACAGTCTGGGACTGCTCAGGCTGCACTATATCTTTTTCAGGAGTGCACGTAGTCACCTTTAGCACTCACTGCTCTCCAATCCTCTCTGCTTTCGACAGCACATTTACCTCCATACACAGATTACAGCTAAACATGGGGAAACCAATCCAGAAAAACAGCCCCTCTGCCCACTGCTTTTTCATTCTTCTCTTCCTACCGGAGGGATTATCAATTACCAAATAACCCTGGGGAAAAATCCACCTGAGGCTGCAGCAGAGAGAACAGTACCCAGTGCTACATCAAACACTTCAGCCCAGTGCTCCCAGCACTCTCCCAGTGCTGTCTGGTCCATGATCCAGCTGCAGAAACTGAGGCACGGGGATCTGAAAGGTCCATCAGTCCAAAGGTAAATCTGATATAAAATAAGAATCCCAGTGTCGTGCCCTTCCTATCCAAAAACCCACAGAAGGACCAAACTCACGGTGCATCCAGCAACTCTAAAATGTAAAAAAAAAAAAAAAAATCATTCATGCTAAAAATTATTTTTAAATCTCTCTGATTATATAAATATTTAGATATAAATATATATATATAGTTATACTCTGATACAATTTCAAACTGAACTTCCCAATTAAAAGGCTCTGGGCGGACATAAACATTTTTGAATATTCTCATTATCAGACTGGAGTGATTCAAGAGCTTCCATCAACAAGTGCTTGATAAAATTTTAAGTTCTGCTTAAAATCCCACTGAAACGAAACACAACCTTTGGTATTCTGCCAAATAAGGGGAAGATCTGAAGAAGAGCCAGAATAGATCGTCCAGCTGACTATTATAAATTATAAATTATAAATCATTACATTAAGTTCCGTATATTTATGACACAAGCTCTGACTATTGCATTTTTTTTTTCAGGGAATTTTCCTGAAGGCAGATCACAGCAGACCTGCTCATTCCTTCGGAGAAACTGTGCTGGCCTCGATAAGGCCAATAACCCTTCCAGTTTGGTGGCAACTCCTACAGACTTAATTAGAAAGAAAAAGACCTAATTCTGCATTTTCCTTATCAACCCCAGGCTTTTTTTGTACTGCATCACTACTTCTCTTAAATTCTCAGAGTTTCACCCAGCTCTGGGCAAGTCAGGAGTGCCTCAAGGGTGGATTGTGCAGATGTTGGGAGTGAAACATTGCCCTGGTGCTCCTGTGCTGCTTTCCCAGTGCTTTGGTCGGGATGAGTTGGGTCGGGTTGATTTGGTAGTTCAGGCCAAATTAAGATTCTCC
This sequence comes from Vidua macroura, assembly GCF_024509145.1. Classification (NCBI taxonomy): domain Eukaryota; kingdom Metazoa; phylum Chordata; class Aves; order Passeriformes; family Viduidae; genus Vidua; species Vidua macroura. Next base: position 1,871,316 of record NC_071578.1, on the reverse strand, counting down.
TGGTGCTTGAAATCCTGGATTGGTATTGGTAAAAGGGATTTTTATCCTTTCTTTGGGTAGTGACTCAGCAATGGGGTGGCCATAGGAGCCCACACATCCCTTCCTACACCTTCTCCTGGAGAAGTGATGCTGCTGTCAGGACAAGAAATTCCTAAGGATGTGCCTCGTTTGGCTTTCCAGACAGTGGCACCAGTGGATCAGGCACGTTGCTTTTGATATTCTTAATAGATCTTTTTCCTTGGCCTCACTTTATTCCCCTCATTTTGAAACTCTTGACAGCCTTTCATCAAAAGTTTCTGACAAACTCAAAGAATATCTAAAATGGGCACTAATAATTTAGCACTGCAATTTTATGGGTATTTTAAAATTCCTGGGTATTACTATTATTTTATGAAATGATTTTTCCTCCTTTTCCTTGCTCTTTCTTCCTATGTTCTCATGGAATTATAGGTGAAATGTATTTCTTGGCTGCTGTTTCATCTTTTGTTCATACAGTTAAATATCGCACTGGTTCAAGATTGCACGAGGCCCCCACATTAAAATTTTATTGTATTTTCGTATTTATTTTTGGCCCGGATCTGGGGGCCTCTCAGGTCCAGGTCTTGTGTAATTTTATTGGTTTGTGGGTGGAGGAAAGGACAAAAATGAGGTTTGTGGCCAGAATGTTATCTTTGGCCATAGGCAGCTATCTGGGGGCCTGATTCTGCTCTGATTCATAAGCAAGTAAATCTCGAGCAGTTCCAGTGAAAATGAAAAAGCTCCAGTGATGTAAACCCGATGTAAATTAGAGGAGAATTACCTCTGTGGTGGATGCTATGTAAGCGTTTTGCTATTTATGATTTAGCTGGGAGCTGTTGACTGGCCTCTCTAAAGATAAGAGCCACCTATAACTCTGTTGTGAGCATCTTTTCCCCTTTTTGACTAATGTCTGCTTGCTAAAAAAGATTAAAACTGGGGTTTTTTTATGATCTCTGAGTAACAGAGCTGAGACTACAAAGCTCATCAAGCTGAGAACCGCAGCTGAATTTTGGTGACCTCTCCCTTGAGCAAGAAGCACCTTATTCTACCCTACATCCATGCTTTAAAACCTGTTGAATCCAAGTATCAGAATCCATGGATTTCAGGCTTAATCTCTTTGTTTTATGAAATACTTTTCACATGGCCACCACTGAGTGAGTGGTTGCCATCCCAGTGTGAGTCATGGCCACTGCATCCTTTGCTCCTTCCTGCCTGGTTTGCATCCATCACCACAGCCCCTTTCCTCCCCAAAACCTGTGTCCCCCTCTCCTCTTTGCACATTTATTCCTGTCAGGAGTTTGGCTTGGAAATGACTTCTCCTGCGAGCCAAACCTTCTTATTCTACACTTTCAAATCCTTATGAAATTTGGCTCGCCTTCCAAAGCTAAGCCTCAGCTCCCTTGTTACTCTTCTAAATATAAAACATTTTTATTGCATTAAGCCATGTTGAAAAGAAAAAGGGAAAACAGGGAAAGGGAAGAAAGCAAACCCCTGCACCCAGTGTGAAGGAAGAGGTCGGAATTGCACAGGAATGGATCAGGTCTTTGTTTTGTTGTGGTATTATCCCCCTCACACACGCTTTCCCCTCACTCTCCGCATTCCTCCTTGAGTTTCTCCCACTCTGAAAAGCCCAACTGAACTCATCACTGAAGGAGTTGTTTCCAGGCTGATCCAGAGAGTTTGGGAAATGGCAAAACCCATCCCACCATTGATCCTGCTGCATCTCTTCCTAAGGAGAAAACTGTTTTCTAGGGATCTCATTTAACACCTTCCACTTACATCAAACTTAACTTTCCTGTATAGCTTATGCAACTTTGAAATGAGTTATTTATAATTTTCAGTCATTATTTCAAGTGTCATTTTAATAATTTCAACAAAGAAGTTTCTTAATATTCCCAATAATGGCTCTTGTCACTTTAAATATTAAAATTTGCATTAGGGATTCCCTTGGCTACATCTGCATTATTTGCATGATAGATTGTGTGCATGTCTCAGTCTATATATATGTGTGTATATATTAAAAAAAATTATATACAGATACGAATTTATGAATTTTTGGGAAAACTGAGGCACCTTTAAATGATCCCATCTGCTTCGAAAGCACTATGACAAATGCCAAAGTGATTAGTGAAAAATAAGTTCCTGACACTCCAAAATTAAAAGCTCCTAATTTTCAACTTCAAATAAATCCTTATTCTATAGCAGAAATAATTCCTCACAAAGTGTTTCCAACATTCAGAGAATGCTTTTAGGACATCCAGCATTAACATAATTTTTTCGACTGCGGTTCTCACAGGACATCTGATGAAGTCTCTACCCTTAATTTTAATTGCGTAGGCTGCATTCTTAATTAAAAACTGCACAAATGGATTTTATGCCATGCCAAAAGAAATCTGAGTTCATTAGTTATAAAACCCTTTAAAAATTGATGTAAATATGTGAATTCTTTAAAAGTTTGAACTCAGCGTCCTCATTTATGTTGAGTAGCCTTTTATCTAGAGAATAATGAAGTCAATACAAATTAAGATAGTCTGAGTTTTACTTTTCCCTTTTCCTTCACTTTTTTCCCCTCTTTTTTTGGTGAATGAGGGTGATGGGAGTCAAAGAGTGTGAAGGTTATGTCTTTATGTCACAATGTTTTTCCTTGAAGAATCAAATTCATTTAAGTCTAAACTGTGAAGAAAATTAGAGTGGGAAATGCACTGACCCTTTTGTACTGGGTTATATAAATATAAGTTCATATATCTTTTATTAATTCTTCATATTAAAACACAATCACATCATCTCGAGCCAATAAACCTAATGGAAATCTGTCAAACTGGCACTTTGGAGGAGAACTGTGGACATCGCTTAAAGAAATATGTGCGCCTTATTGATTTTTATTTTAAAATTGGAGAGTTGTTAATTAAAATGCTTTTCCATAACTTGTCAAGCCTTCAAATAACAAATGGTAAACTCTGAGAGGTTTGTTTAACCTGACAAATTGCTGACCTTTCATTCTGCTGGCTGCTCATCTGGCTCCATGGGACCTTTCCCTTCCCTCTCGGGCAGCTGGGAGGTACCGTGGTGCTTTTTCTGGTGGGTGCCACCAACCTGACCCTGCCTGTGGTTCCTCAAAAAAAATCACTCATGGTCTTAAAAACCATGGAAATGAAGGGCTCAACTTTTCCTGTGCTGGGAATTAATCTGTAGGATTTCACTCCATTGTCCAGCCTAGGAGTTTGCTGGTGGAAAGAGACATCCAGGAGGTGCCTTGAGAGCACGGGTTGCTTGTGCAAAGAAATGGTAGAAGTGAAATTGAAATGATGGTAATGACACTTAGCATTCAAACTTACAGTATTTCCTGTTGTCCTAATAAAAATGCAAATCAAACAATAAATAAAGAACCTGTACTAAAAATCCCTGTATTTCTTTCCATCCCCTTATGTGGTTTGTGCTGTTGAGTATCTCTCTCCCGGCTGAGCGTGGCAGCAGGGATGTTGAAATACCACATGAAAAGCTGTGGAAGTGCATGTGATGTTTCCAACACAAGCTGGAACATGAAGCACCAGAAGTCTCACATGACAGATGTTCTCATGAATTTCCAACCCAGTTTGGCATGGGAAAGCGTTCAGATAGACTTGGGACAAACCTCAGGTTTCCTCTTTGTTTTGTTTTTTTTTTAAAGAGCAGAGTTCAGGCAAGAAAGCCACTCTACCTTTTGAGATATTTCCATGACTGCATCCTAAAGATCATCAAAAATATTCCAATGTAATTGAATATTTTGTAGCAGAAACAGACAATGTTGGACAGAACATTGGCTATCCATCAGCTTTAACCATCCCATAATATCCCACTTCCTAGAAAATTAAACCAGGTCACTCAGAAAGTAGAGATGGACACCCACTAGATCAGGCTGCTTAATTCCCCATCCCTGGAAGTGTTCAAGGCCAGGTTGGATGGGGCATGGAGCCTCCATGGAAGGTGACCCTGCCCACGGAACTGCATGATCTTTATGGTCTCTTCAACCCAAACCATCCCATGACTCCATGAAGGAGACATGTAAACTGGTTTTGAATTATTTAAACTAAAATTTACTGACACTCTGCCGCTGTCCACCTCTTCTCCACAGCACCAGAAATGTCCCACATCCTCTGGTAAGCAGCTCACCATGTCCAACCTTGGCAACTGCTGGATTCCATGTCTTATATTCCACATCTTTTAACTTTGTGCTTTGGTGATTATACAGAACAATTAAAAAAAAAAATCTTTAAAGTTAGTGTTTGATTAACTTTTTTTTCAGTTTAACCAGAGAAATGTGAGACACAAACCATATCCCTGCCTAAGTGCAGGAAGATGCTGCACCCAGAGCACACTTCAGCCTGCATTTAGCTCATCTAACTTGAATTAAATTAAGTACCAGAAAAGCAGGGACATTGCATGGTCCCAGAAGAAGAAAATCCACTTTCCTGACACTTCACTGCTTTCAGAGAATGGCAAGAGGATTCATCTGCAAAATGCAGATGGATTCATAAAATCAATTCATGTACCTATTTCACAGCAGCCAGCCCCGCTCCTCCCACAGCAACTGCTCTGTGAATGAAGCCACAAAATGTTTGCTAAGCAGATCTTTGGCCCCTTGTTTTTAGTAACCTTCCAGATTTTATGTCAGCTCCATGGTCTACCCAGAAGTAAAGGAAAACATTTGGTCTACAGAAAAATTCACAGAAATGGACACAAACAGTCCTGTATAATTGATAGTTTTATGAGACTGAACTCTGTAAATTTTTTTAATCTTATCCCTCTAGATCCAGTTTATGTGCACATTTGAACAATGACTTCATATCCTTTCCAAACAGAGATTCTGGGATTCAGTCTCGTCATTTGGCCAACACAAATCCCCAAGTGCCAAGAATTTCTAGTTTTGTTTTGCTTTATATTTGTCTTTCTCTTGTTCTTTTACAGGATTCCTCGTCAAACCAGTCAGTCAGTGGAATGATTCCAGTTTGCACCAGAAGAAGATGTGTAAATCCCTAAATCACTTTAGAAAAGTTGGGAATTTTGTTGTCTCTGACTTTCACGGTGCAGGTTCCAACGGTAAGATTTAAATCTTTATGTGCACTAAAGGAATGAGAATTCCTTTGCAGAGAATTTCAAAGGCTGAGCTGTTTGCTTTGTGGGCCATCTTCACCAGCAGACCAGGAGGAAGGCTGCTGGAATATTCAGATACCTTTCCATTAGTTATCTCTAAATTCATGCCCTGCTCTGCCAGAATCCCATGACTTCCACAGCCATGCAGGGAGTATATGATATTTATCACACTTTCTAGCCAAGTATTTTTCACAAGATGATTCTTTTTGGATTTGTTTTTAACTGCAGCCACAAAAACACATCTAATATTTTTTTTTCAAGAGGCTACTTTTCCAGCTGAACCAGATCCCTGAAGCTGAGTGCTGACTCTGAAGAGATTATGTTGTATTGTGTGAAATAGAATCCACTAAAGCCAAAATCTCTTTTAGTTTAACATTTTTCTCTGTGTATGGACATACAATTGCAATGCCTCGTTATGGATCTTATGGATGGACTTTTAGAAATTTGTAGAGGATTTTGGCCACAAAATGGAAAACAATCCTCTCCCTTCCATCATGTTGTTGGGTCAGGAAGGTGAATTGTTTGAGATGATGCATTTTGCAGACAGGTGGGAGCCCTGGTCTCCATGTGGGGTTAAAGATCCTTTGATACTCACATAATAATTGGTATTTTGGTGCTGATTTTGTGATGAAGACATGTATTTTTCTCCGCTTGTGGAAAGCAAAAGGAAGGGAGAGGTGATGAAGATACACAAGATCCAAGGGCAATATTGTCATATTAACATGGCATTAAAGCTGAGATAATTAGGAAGTGGGTATGAATGATACAACACATCTGGGAGGTAAAAATATCTTGGACAACATTCAGTTTGGCTCATAGGAACATTCTGGTCATTCATCCTGATGCCTTCAAGCTCAAAAGTTTCATTTTTCCTTCCCAAAACCATTCCCAGCAGGGACCAACAATGCCGCCATTTTTTGTCTTTACACTGCTGGGTGGTGTTTTGATTTGTTCCTACACATTTATCGTTCTCACATTAATATTTTTTTCCCCTACATCCATAGCTGAAAGAAAGGCAGAGGACCCAAACCAGGTGGTGTGATGGTACCAGCAGGTGATCAAGTCAACCAAAGGTTTGCTTTGGATTCATGTTTGGATTCACTTTGCCTGAAAGGGGACTGGAGAAAGCGGGGAGGATGTTCAGGGTGGGAAGGACCACGCGCTCCCATCGTTACCAGGATTTTGGATAGGGGTCACATCTCTGCAGCCCATTCCGTGCTGACCACAGCAGATCCCTTTGGTGGTAACAGCTTCTGATGAACATGACTAATCCCAGCAAGATCTGAACCAATAACCCCGAGGTGAACAACTTTGCAGCCTCTGAGCATTTTCTCAGACTGCCTGGGTTGATATTTTAGTTCCCAGACCCCCACCCCCCTCCTGGCTATAAATAGATCTCTGCTTTTAAGATTTTGCTTATTTTGCACAATGTATCTTGTCTGGAACACAATTTATATTTTATCACAACAAGCAGCTACTCCATTAAGCTAACATGTATTTTTCCTGAGGTAATTAACGTACATGCCAAATTTGACAAGAGATACGTGGTGCAGTTACAGGACATATCTTAATGTGATTAACTGCATTGGGTTCCAGAAATCACAAATATAGAATTTCAGTACTTATCCATCTGTGAACTGTACAGCTTTCAGAAAACCATGTTTGTTATTTTCTCCCACTATTACTTGAACCAAAAATTACAGTAGAAGCAAAATTATTTTTTTAATGTAGGTTGAAATTTGAGTTTCGGCTGTGAGTGCTTACAAATATTAAATGACCAATGAATCCACAAGTTGCTTGCCCTAAAAACAACCATAAGAAACCCCTAATTACCAAACAAACAACATTCCCGTCCTTTTATTTAGCTTCTTTCTTTCATGGTTCAAATTGGCACAAGAGCCAGGCGGCTCGAGAGAGTCAGGAGAGCGCAGCCACGAGAGGATTTTAATTTATTGACGGCTCTTGCCCTACTGTACAGTCAGCGCTGCTATTTGAGCGTAATGGATGGAACAGATGTTTGACACTGCAGCACCTCTTCATAACTTCACTCTTCAAAAACAGTTTTACAAGTGCTCGCTCGCGTTGGTTCCCATTCAGCACAGGAAACTGAGGTCATGCTGAAACATGAGGCCCGGGCAGGAGCTTGAACTCATGTGCACTGCAGCTGGGCCCGCGCCCTCCGAGCGCGTCAGCCATCCGCGGAGCCGCCGTCGTTCCCAACGTGGGGACAAAGGAATCAAACTGTTGACACCCTCACTGTAACATCTGCACAGGGGAAAATATGAACCCGCGGCTAAACATCAAGGTTTCCCGACGGTTAATTTTGTTCATCATTGATGTGGCCGTTTTTTAATAATTTCTTCGGGTTTGGGTATCAACGCTGAAAAGTTTTCCGGACTGTATTTTTCTTAGTATTGCTTAGAAGCAATAATTCAAAAAGCAACTGAAGTTTCTGATATTCTGAGCTTTATTTTTTTCTAGATGATTATTTTAACACATGCCCATCTCTGGATCTGTCAAAAAAATCTTTCCAGGCGTGCAATGTAGGTAATTCTGTGGCTTGTTTTAATAAAGATAACATAAGGTTTGTGCAGTTGGAGGTACTGATTACCTTCTGCTACTTTCCCTGGGAAAACAATTAAGGCATTTAGGTAGGGAGATTTGGTACCCAGTTTGGGAAACCATAGCAGGGCACCAGCCTGATGTGGTTGGAAATCCCATATCAGAAGTTTTTCTCCTAGTGTAACTTCAGCTCCCTCCCGGTACAAGCGCCCTGACAGCCTCGGGGATTTCTCCAGCACTTTCATGAAAACTAATACCTGCCTGCAGCAAGCTGCTGCTCATCTCCCAGCACCAGCATTTGGGCCTTGAACTTTCTGCATCTTTGCTCTCTGGCTTCCATGTACCTTCATATATAATTGTACTTCTGAACTTGCTCTTAATTAAAGTCAGCCCTTTAGTGACTTTGTGGCCCGCTCTGGAAAAAAATCTGGCTGTATAGCAGTAGCTACACAGCACAAAATTATGGTTTAAAAGTGCTGAAATTGTGTCAGCGGGGCTAAAAATGAAGGCTTCTGCAGTTACCTGAAAATTGAAGCACCAAAACACAGTTTGGTCACAGATGTTCCTGCAAGCCTGGACTGGACAATCACTTTTCTGCCTACCCCTCAAAACATTCTAATGGAAGGAGTTGTGTTTGTCCTGGTAAAGTCATATATTTGTTATGCTGCTTTTCCAAAGTATCTGTAGGAAGTTCCCCCAAAGAAGAATCTTCATTTTCCTGCTCCAGCTGCTCTTGTGGGCTATACAAAATAGAAGTCCACTATTTCCTTCAGGAGGACATAAAATCTTCTGTCTATTATAGCAGAAAGTGGCCTATCACATGGAATTCCCTAAAACTCCGAGAAATGCATATTTTTGTCTTTGCCTGCCTATTTCCATGGTGATAACATGCACTATTAAGAACAAAATATCTTTTAGAGCAAGATAACATGAATATTTGTGGAATAACACCTTCCTTCCTGCAGAACAGCATGAGCCTGGGGCTGGCAATTCCCACTGTGTTTGTTTCCTCTGTACCCAGGGCCATCAGCACAGAGGGCAGGAGCCAAGGAAGCCACGTGAGCCCTGGCTCCACTCAGAATCATGGAATCACAGAATTATAGAATGGCCTGGCTTGGAAGGGACCTGAAAGATTATCCAGCTTCAAATCCCTGCCATGGGACACGTTCCACTGTCCCAGGTTGCTTCAAGCCCCATCCAGTCTGGCCATGGACACTTCCAGGGATCCAGGGGCAGCCACAGCTTCTCTGGGCATCCCACCCTCACAGGGAAGAATTTCTTCCCAATATCCCATCTCACCCTGCCCTCTTGTCTTGTCACTCCAGGCCCTTGTAAAACATCTCTCTCCACCTTCCTTGTAGCTCCCTTCAGGTACTGGAAGGCCATAATTCAGTCACCCTGAAACTTCTTGAGGCTGAACCATCCCAATTCTCCCAGCCTTTCCTCACAGGAGAGGTCAGAAAAGACCTCCAAGGTCATCAAGTCAACCAAATGCCACCATGCCCACTAAACCATGTAGTGAAGTTTTGATTCCCAGCACTACCATCACTGACATGGCCCTGAAGGGTGGAGAGCCCCACATGGGCCACGGGCAGAGGTTGTGCTCAGAGTTGTTTGCATTCCTCATAAAAAACACGGGAAAAACCCACAGAAGGCTCCCTCGACCTGATCTCAGAGATGTCCCTGCTCAGGGCAGGAGGGTTGGACAAGATGTGCATTCAAGGTCCAACTCAAACCATTCCATGACCAGCTGGTACCTCCTCTGCCATGCCTGCTTTAACGCAGTGCCTGGAACAGCCCTGCCTGGAACAGCAGCCTGACGTGCCCGGAAATGCCTTTGCTGTGTTTTCAGGGCACTTTTCAGTGAAGTCTTCTCCCCCTCCCATGCCCCAGCAGGGTCCCACTGAACCCAACCACATGGCTGGAGCAATCCTTCCATCCATCCAGTCTACGCAGGAGGGGGAAAAGTCCCACGTGCGGTTTTCGGCTTTGTTTTCTCAACCTTTAGCAGCTGTTTGTTTGTTCTGGGTATAACCACAGGCCCTGGCTCCAGGAGGAATTGTGTGATGAAGGACAACCAGATCATTTTTCCTCTTGCTCTTTCTTGTCCCCGCCAATTGATAACCCAACCTGTCAGTGGCATGGAGAAAACATCAAGTTGAAATTTTCTTCATGTCTGGGGGTTTTTCTCAGGGTTTGTGGCAATGTGCAGCCTCAGTGGCAGTTGGTTTAAAACCTATGGAGAGTTTAACAGCATGCAAAGGACAAGCCCTACAAAGCCTCACTTTCAGTGGCCTTGTTTCTCTCGAGTGGCAAAATGCATGATAGGAAAAGTTTCCCAATTCAAGACAAGCCTGCATAGTTTGGTTTGTTGATAGTCTTGCAAAAGCAAACAAAATAGCTCCTTACCAAAGTTTGCTAGAAGCCCATAGCTTTTTTCCTATGGGAAAATAGGGCTGTTCCATGAAATTGTGGGGAAAATTTGAGCTGACAGCCCAAGATTAAATTCACTTTTCTAACTCAGAGATGGCGACAAGTTTAACTATTCTGGCTTGGCTCAGAGCACTTGGGCTGTGGCTGTGCCTGCAGAAGACGTCAGTGTGCCTGGTGTGATGCCGGGTCGGGGCTCCCACAGTGACCACAGGGTCCCTTTTTCCCAGGCACAGGAAGAGCAAACATCATTGCAAGCAGAAATCCCCCAGAATGGCAGAATTTTACTATGTTTCTGGAAAAAAAGAAAAACAACAAACAAACAAACCCCCCCCCCCAAAAAAAAACCCAAAAAAAACCCAAAAAAACCCAAAAAAAAACCAAAAAAACAACCCAATTCATGGAGTGGCTGATTAGTCCAGACCAGCCAAATGACCACAGCAGGCAGAAGATGTCCTTTTCCTGAGTTTTAAAAGAACATTTTGAAATACTCATCCACAACAATTTCTAAAAGAAAACTGAGACACCTTTCCAACCTCAACATCCCTGCTGGAGGAGAGGTCCTATGAAAATTGTTGCTATAGAGGTTGTAGATGGTGGAGCTGGAGTCTGAGGCAGCTTGTGAAGACACCAGGCTGTCAAAATGCTCACCCCTCTGCCTCTCTGTCCTGAACCGGGGACAGTTACATGGTTTTTAACCATTTCTGTTAGAAATTCTTAGGTTTAGTCATGCTTTCAGAACCTGAACTCTTGCTCTCATGGCTACTTCTGATATTCCACCTTGGTTTAAGTCTTAGCTCAGATGTGAAACAAGATTTCTGTGCTCATTGGAAAAGTTCTAAGGTTTACAAGGAGCAAACAGAGCAATGTCAGGCTCTGGGTAGAGAACACGAGTGTGAAATAAATCGAATTCTGCTAATAAATTGCTGCCTTTGCCTTAACATTGCAAGCCATGCTCTGGAGTTTATTTGAACACATAAAATATGCTAAAAGTTTAGCAGCACCACTGTGTAAAGAAGAGTTGGATGAAGTATATATTTTTAAATACAGCAAGTAATAAAATGTTGCGTAAATTCCCAAGAATATCATTTTGGGGCAAGCACAATAGAATGCTTAATGCGTGTATTCCCAGGTCTGCTGTTTTTATTCCTCTTTTTTTCCTTTCTCTTGGTTTAATCTCCTCACCCAGCTGATGGTTGGCATTATTGGAGCTGTGAGGAAGGGGGCACTTCCATAGACATTTCCAATACCATAGCTGTGGGACAAGGGGTGTGACATGCTTCCAAGGTGCAGCTGCATCCACCTGTGGGAGACAGCTCAGAGCTGCTATGCACAGGGTGGGATTGTTGTTTGCAGAAGGACCACAGAAAATAAAGGAAAATGCAAAACAAACTGGAAAAAAAGAACAAAGATTCCTTCTCAAATTAATTTCCTCCAAATTTATTTCCTTTTCATTTGACTTGGTTGAGAAACATCCCCCTGGGCTTCATCAGAAAATCAATCTCTCTGTTTTAAGTTCTAAATGGAGCTTTAAGTAGCTTGTGCTGACATTCAAAACTCCATGAGATGCCCAAATTCTCATCAAGGCAATTCAGATGTCATTCAGAGCCATTCCTGCAGGTCCAAGAGAAAAGCTGGAGGCAGATGTATTCCCTTTTTCTAGACCAACCTTTGGGTCTGAGTCAGGTGATGTTGCCTGTTCCTTTTAGAAACCTTCCTGTGGTTGATTTTCTTTGGGGATAAAACACCCAATTTTAGGATTATGCCTTTCAATGCGTAGCTTCATGGTCCAAGAGGGTTTTGTTCCCTGGCTGCAAATCAGATTTTGCCCTTTTGCACTGCAATGATTCCCCAGGTGGCCCAGAGATCTCATGTGCCTGTGGGTTACCTGATTTTATGCTGCTGCTTCCCAAATAACTATTTTGAAGTTATTTTAAAATTAAGAACTTCTCTGTGGTACCTCTGAAATGATGCTCCCAAACCACTCCCAGTTCATGCTGTAATCCCAGTCCTTTTAGAACTATCCTTTCTGGAAATGGGAATCTGCATTTTATGGACTCCAAGTAGGATAAATACAGACAAATTCAAATAAAATAAGGGAAATTTAGGATCAATTTATGGACAAAATTGTTCCCTGGGAGGGTGGGCAGGCCCTGGCAAGGGTGCCCAGAGCAGCTGTGGCTGCCCCTGGATCCCTGGCAGTGCCCAAGACCAGGTTGGACACTGGGGCTGGGAGCACTGGGACAGTGGGAGGTGTCCCTGCCATGGCAGGGGTGGCACTGGGTGGGATTTAAGATCCCTTTTAACCCAAACTATTCCATGATTCCTTATAAATGCCAGGAGACATATTAAGGAAAAAACCTAAACAGCCTCTGACATTAAAATTGTTATATTTTATTTCCTTCTGTGATTTCTAGAATATTAATTTTTAGTTCTTATGACGTTTTAGCAATTGTACCTCAGAGAGACCAGTTACTTTATTATGTAGCATCAAATAAATACAATAATAAAAACTGGTCCACTGATCCAATTTATCTATTTCTACCTGTATATACGTATTTAATAAATACTGATTAGTGGGTGCTATTGAGCAATACATCTGTATTTTATTTGATTTGTCAGCTAATACAGTGCAGTACTAAAAATACAGGAGATGCTGAAATTGCAACTCTTTGGCACTGAGCAGAAAGTTTTTGGCATACTGAGAACAACTTTTGGTACAGTTTGCTGCATTTGCCCACACGGTAGAATTTCTTTTGGCAGGTTTTACCTGCTCATCTCCCGTGAAATTCCATGGGCTGGAAGAGTGCCCTCCTAAGGAGAGAAATCTCAGCATCTCTAATGAGGGGCCAATTCCCAGCCCCGCAGCATCTTCAAATGGGATTTGGCAGAGATCTGCCTTTTTGGGATTTGGATGGATGGAGTTTTCCCTCCATGCACTGGCAATATGCAAGGCTGCAATTCTCTTTCATCCATTTTTCTCTCCCGAGTGCAGAGAATTTGGGCCTCCCCACGATGGACTCCTGCCCGTGAGCAAAAAGCCTGGAGGTAACAGAGCCTTTCCACCTCCTCCACGCCTGCAGATATCAAAGAGAGTCAACAAATCATCATTCACAGCAGAGAGAGGGGGGGAAATTCCGTTCCCTGTGCTGGCCTGGCTTGCAGATTAAAGGTAATCTGGTAATGAGGACACACCAGATGATAATTAATAAGCAGAGTTTTCTTTGTCTGATTTTTCTGCCACGTTTGGAGAAATTTCCCAGGGACAGGAAGGGCTGTTCTGCAGGAACATGGAGGGTTGTCCTTCTCAAGATCCATCAGTTCAACTTGGAGTCCCCTCTGTGATTGGGGCAGATGTTAAGGATGGGTTTTCAACTCTTCTTCCCCATGGAGCTGTACATTTACCCCAGAAAACCCAGCCAAGGGGGTTTAACTCCCAGCTAACATCACACCAAGGAAATAGGTGGAGTTGGACTTCAAAGAACATGGAAATCTGTGTTCTCTACAATTGAGGAATAGATTATAGGCAGGGTTTTTTTTAAGGAAAATAACAGGAAACAACCCAGCTTAATAGATTTCTGTATATGAAAAAAACCCCTTGGGGTTAAAATCTGGTGTTACACAATTTGCACAGAGAAATACAGATATTTCTGTATGTATTCAACAGGATCCACACGAATTGAAGATAATTTGGGAAGACTCTTTTTAGGAACTACAGACACTGAATTTAAGTTCTAAATCTTGTGAGACCCTTCCCTGAGTTCCCTATGAAAAAGCTTGCTATCAATATATAGAAATAAAATTATTAAAATGTTAATATAACTATAAAATCAAACAAAAGGCCTGCTGGAGACTGGATCAAACCTAAATCATATGAAAAACCCTTTCTTAAAAAAAGTCCTGGAGATTTGAATAATTTTCCTTTTAAAATGTCAGTACAATCTTTAGGTTTGGTTCGGTGAAATTTGGAGCAATTCTGCATAATGAAAGGAAAGAATGAATATAAACACGTTTCACTAGGACTTTGGGATTCCTGACTCCTGTCTCTTTAGGGAGACTATTTTTCCTTATGGCACAGGTCTGCACTGTTAAAGACCTTGCTATGAAATAATGAGAAGTCGAGGAGAGAAGGAGAACAAGCATGATTACCTCGGAAAATTCACTTAATGAAAAAGACCCAAAATGATGTGTCCATCTATTAATGTTACCAGAAGCAGCCAAATAGATTATCCAGGTGAAAAAGGGGAAAAGAAAAGCAAGGGAGTCCCTGCCATAGGTGAGAGCAGAGATTTTCCTCTCACACCACTGATTTTTTGTAAGAAATTATATTTTTCAATAGTTTCTGCTGCCAAAGAGACTGGGAGCTCTTGTGTTCAGACAACACCGCACCGCAGAGCTGTGTGCTTTAATTCAAACCAATTTAATTTATGTTAAATTGAGAGATTATTTTATGTAGACCCCTTCTGATAATGGGCATTTCCCATGTCACATAACCCAGTGTGGCAGATTGGCAGTAACCACTAAATAATCCCCTGGCATTGGGTTCCCCTTCCCCTGCACAGGATCCTGACTGTGGCAAAGGACTGTAAGATTCCTTCTCCACCCCACACCAGGGCTGGGATGGCATCTGCAGCCTGGTGGCCACAGAAAGGTGACAATTGGCCTAAGAGTGACTCTAAAGACACACAGAGGGGCAATGGCTTTGATAGCAGTGAGAAGAAGCACTTCCCTGGAAGTGCCCAAGGCCAGGTTGGACATTGGGGTTTGGAGCAGCCTGGGAGAGTGGAAGGTGTCCCTGCCCATGGCAGGGGTGGCACTGGATGAGATTTTAAGTCCCTTCCAACCCAAACCATTCCATGATTCTATGAAGACCCAACATCCTACAAAGCATTATCTGGAAGGACTCAACCGATGGTTCAAAAGCAAATATTCCTGTTTATTTTCCATGGCTGTATTCCACTGTAGATTCCATTGCCGTGGCAGGTTTCATGTGTATCTGAAAAACTCAAGTCCCCTCCTCACACTGTGTTTTGTTTGGATGTGGCCCATTCTCCAATTTTTATGATAAAATGAAACCATAATTCACATATTAGCATTTCCAGACCTGTAGAGCTGCAGAATGAGTAAACAGGGGAGTGAGTAATCATTATTAATCTGCACCGGAGAAAGAGTGAGAGACAGGAAAAAAAAAAAAAAAAAAAAAAAAAAGCACATGATTTTGTGGTGTGCTAAACCAGAAAAATATGGTTTGCACTTCTTAAAACATCTCAAATTCTTTTTTTATCTGTGTTTTAGAGGTGACAGAGAAAAATCTATCTCTTAGCTGAACTAATCTCAGTTGAATTAATATCCTTTTTCATATAAAAGTGTTTGGGGAAACTTGAAATTGTGGCATAACCTATTGATTACATTACTTGAATTAAGTTTTCGAAGTCCTACAGCTGTTTGCTGTCAAGATTTAAACCTACTGTCTATTTTCAGCTGTGCACTTAATACACATTTCACCTGGTGACTCAATAACATTTTAATATAAAAGTACATGATCAGGGAACATATGTTCAGTGTTCATACGAGGCTTAATAGCAACAGAAGGGGTAACAATTAACAGTTTTGTTTTTTCTGGGTACACAGGGTCCGAGTTTAAAGTTTTTCCTGGGCTGCTTCCAAAAAATCTTTGTTCCTAGTGCCTTGACCTTTGAGGAGTTTGGAATCAATGAGCCACGTTGCCTTCCATAAGGGTGTCAAGTGCAGAATAAAAAACTGCGTCACATCATTTTTCACCGCGGCCAGATGAGGTCTGAGTGAAGGAACAAGGAACAGGAAAGCCAGAACATCTGAAAAATTGACTCTGCAAGCTGGAATGTGATTCTGCAATAAGGGGCAACTCTCCTTTGCTTTTTTTTTTCCCCCTCTCTCTTTTTTTTTTTTTTTTTTGTCGGAGTAGGCAGGTTGTAGACAGATCTGGGTCTCAGGCTCCCACCCCTGGGGCCCCCGTGTCAAGGCGCGGTGATAGAGCGCCGTTCATTTCTGCAACATCTGTAACGCATCGAGCGATGTATTAATAGCTCAATATGCCAATCTGCCACTGTGCATTTTGACCTAGCGAGGACCAGGAGCATGGAAGGTCTGTAAGGCAGATGTGGGAACGGCAGCAAGGGCTGAAATTAAAGGCAGACCCCGAGTTTTGCGCGGAATCGCGGAGCAATAGTTCTGGAAGAGGCTAATGCTTCCAGCTCAGTTAGGAGGTTAATAGAGCTAATCTTCTGTATCACTATTATTTATAACATGTTGTTGGACTTAATGTTTATGAAGCTCAAGCTGTATAGTGCACATCCAATTATGTTTTCTTACAGCCATGGAGGGTTTTATGAAAAGGAATATTGAGTGAATGCTTTATTGCTGAAAAATATTGTATTGGTTAGAAGGGAAGTTAATCCAATAGGAGGTAAAAACAGTAACAAAGGCTACAGCAAATACGAGATGCTTTAAATTCATTGCATGACATTCTCACCCTAATTATTAGCCCACGCTGGGAATAAAAACAGCACCCTCATCTTCAAGTTATTATTTTTTTTTCCCTTTCCTCATTTTTATTGCACATTTACATAAGACTTGTATGCCTTGTACTTCTTCCAGGCTGCCTCATAAGGTTTCTTTTAACCCTTTACTTCTCTTTTCCACAGCCGTGCAGGAAGACTCATTTACACCCCCGGAGGCAGTGGAAGGCAGGTGACAACAGTGCAGGTGGCTGGGGCAGAGGAGGCCAAGCCACGATGGGCACAGAGGTGGCAGCAGCTTGAACAAAAGCCCAGAAGTTCAGGTGCTTATCCAGCCTCAGCTCACAGAGCCCCTTGGGTCTGGAGAGCTGGAACAGAAAATCCTGAGGAAAAAGAAATTTAAGATGTCCAGTATTTCCTTTATCTAATTGGATGGGAAATATTGCAACAGCAAAACTTTCTCATGGTGTGGAGTACCATCCCACACCTAGCAGCAGTGGATGGTTGAGTAAGGTAAAAAAAAATTCTTTGAAAAATGCCCTGTCCCTCATGAAGGACCATTGTTATTGCAGTTAGGGAGAGCAGAAAGAATGGAGTGGGGGCTTGTGGTTTGTACTTTATGCTTAAAATAAGGGGAGTTAAAGAAAGTCTGACTGAAGGAAAAAGAGGGAAGGAAGGAAGATTAGCCAGTTAATAAAGGAGATTTATGTGAGTGACAGTGGGTAGGCAAATTGCACTGCTAAATGGGGTATGGACTTCTTTTATGTGGAGAGGAGAATTTATCAATTTTCTTTAACTCAAACTGCACCATAATCGTGTTGTCAGGGCCTTGGCTGGAGGAGACACCCATCTCAGGGAGAAACAGGTCTGGAGACACCCGGGCTGGCCGGCAGAAATTTGGGAATGGTGCCGTCTCCTGCATATGTTTCCAACAAACATTTTTGCTGTGCTGCAGTTTTGATCAAGGCTTGGGATTTTTTTAATCTGTACCACGAGTCAAAGGTGCACATGGGCTGCTCTAGCAATTCCTCATTTTCAATGAGCAGCTTAGGAGGACTTTGAGGGCTGAACAAGGCCAGCTGAGATGGGATCTCAGGAGCCTGAGATCTTGGATGATGATGAAAGTTCTTGTTGTTGTCATCATTGTCAAACAGGCTGGGCAGAAAGATGCAGCTACACGAAGCACGAGATAGCTGGTGTCTGACCCATGTCCAACTGGCTTCCAGGAGCATTTCTTCTGCAGGAAAGCATCTGTGTAGCCAGTGGCTGGTGAATTCCCATGGAAGCATTTCTGATTTGAGCTCGTGCTATGTGTGTTCCTGGTTAAAAGTGAATTTCTGAAAACACATGGGTTGTCCCGAGGTTCTGCCCGCCGCCGTTATTGGATTCAGTGTTTCCAGCAGGAATTTAGCTCCTCGTGTTACAGATGATGAGACCTGATGAGCTGCTATGAATGTGTTATCTGCATGGAGCTGAGCTGGCTCCTGCTCCAGAGAAGGATTTCCTGGAGCAAATCCAATCTAGGACAGGAGCTACAAGAAAAACATCTTCCTCCTCAGGCCACATCACTGCGGCTTCACATCTCTCTGAGACCTGACACAGTGTGTAGCTACAGGACCACGTTCTCAACAAAAAGTCAGAGTAGAATTGTCCACAGACAGAAATAAATAATCCTCTGTGGCTGGTATTTCATTTATCATTTATGCACTTGAATTTATACTCACCTAAATCCTATACATATGTCCTTAAATGCCTGCAGAAATCTCAGATTTCTCCTCTTCCATTAGGGATACCATCTAAAACCTGCTTTCTATTAAAAACAAAAAAAAAAAAAAAAAAAAAAAAAAAAAAAAAAAAGTTCAGAAAAAGTGCATTCCTTCTCCATCCCTGAGCCATTTGGTGCTTCAGAGAATCACTAGAGAAGTGTGTGTTTTTCAAAGCCAAAAATATTTCCCTCTCAAAATCCCACCCTCTTCTCCAGTGGCTTCTGAGAAAGCAGCAGAGGCAAATACCACGGCAAGAGGAAAGTATGGATGAGGAGCCAGAAGAGCTTCAGGGGTCTGTAAAAGGTGGAGATGGGGCCAGAAGAACCAGGGAAAGGAATCTGGGATGGCCACAGGTTAAAAATGCCATTTTCTTGTTGAATCCTGTAAATGGGCAGAAGTTCATCAAGGACCACCAGCAGGAAATATGAATGTGATGGTTAATTTTGAGAGAAAAAAAATTCCAAGTCTATGCTTCAAGTAAGGCTGGGGGTAGGATTCCAAAGGGTAGGAAGTTGGGTGACTCAGTTTGTGGCTGGATTTTGGCGTATTTAATTAACATTATTGCAAGATTTTCTTTATCCTTGTAGTGACACAATGTGTGTTTGCATTGTTTTAATGTGAAAATACTGACTTTTAGGTTGGTGTATTTGAAATGACCAAAACTATAATAAAAATTATGGGTTGGACAAAAGGTGAATTTAGTAATTTATCTTCTTGGACTTAGAGAACTGAAGTGGAATGAGAATCAGTTCAAGATGGGTCATAATTTCCCTGGAAGTGTCCAAGGCCAGGTTGGACAGGGCCTGGAAGAACCTGGGACAGTGGAAGGTGTCCCTGCCCATGGCAGGGGTGGAACTGGATGGGCTTTAATGTCTTTTCCAACCAAAAACTGAATTTTAACCTGGTAGTTGAATGACTTTAAAAAGTTTATTTATAGATAATTATGAAAGAGATGGAGGAAAGGTTTAGAAAAAGATGTTGGGGAAACTAAAAAGGCTCAGATATATATTCCCATTGTTGTACTCACACAGGCTGGGAATCAAAGGAAAACAATCTTGTTTGGATCATCCAGCTCTTGCTTTGGGCATTTTATCTAACCTGGCAGAGTCTGGATCTGTTGATGAGAATAGATAATGTTTTGTAAAAGGAGCAGTTAAAGATCTGGTTGCATCCCTGGGTATTCCCAGGCATTGAAATAAAATCTGGATATTCTACCAAGAAGGCTGGACTAGGAATAGCCTTAAACCACTTGTTTAGCTGGAGGAAAAATATGTTTGAAACAATTAAGGATGGGATTAGGGTTATTTAGAGCTGCCCCTTTTCCATCCTTGTCAAATCATTCAGTAAAATGAGGCCTTATTATCGCAGAGCTCAAACTTCACACTATTTCTAAACTATCTCCATTTTGAGATGCTCAATAAAACCAGCACTGCAGGGAAATGTTGTTGCACTTTAGGATTATCCAAAGGTCAAATATTCAGAATAATCTAATAGAAAAACATCGGCTTCAATTTAATGGGATAGCATTTAATAGGAGAGGAAAAATATTCTAACCTGGAAGACTTTATCATAAAAAAAATCAGAAATTTTGAAAATCAAGGGAAATGCCAAAACCTCAGAATCTGTGACGTTTCATAGCACTCTGTGGGCAGCACAGTGGGACAAGAGATACCAGGAATTCAGGAGGTCCAGTGGGCTCCCTTCAATCCCAGAAACTCTCCTTTGGTGTCTGGAGTAAATCTCTGCTTGTCTGTGAGAGAACACAACATGTAGCACTTTATTTGTTATTCTGACTGCTCCTAAATCAGACTCGCTTTGCAAATTTTGGTTCTTTCCATGTGGACCTTCTTTGTCTAAAAAATTTGCTGGGGCAGAAAACAAAAGAGGATTCAGAATGATTTTTGGCTTTGTCGGCAGATCCATCACTTTCCAGACACGGCTCCACCTCACGGCACCAGGCCATGGAGAACACGATCCATTAAGGATCAGCAATGCCCCTTCTGTTGGCTATTGAGCAAAAGGATCTTGGATCCAAGATCTGGAGGAAACACTCGAGTGTTCCAGAATAAAGCAATGAACCTGAACTGGTAAATGGTGAGTTTTGAGACAGTCTGGAAAGTCAACGTTAACTGGACATCCTGCTCACAGAGGCCATGAGTTCTCTTCAGATCTATTATAAGATTTTCGTGAAATTCAATTGTCTGAACAGTGCTCAGTGAAGTAATTTGAAATTTTACCATTTTATTTGTTTGCTGTCAGGAAATGAAGAAGTGTGTAATGCAGGATCTGCCACAGATTTCACCACAGACCCACACATCTCTACCATATTGCTAAACATATGAATTCTTTAAGGGAGATTATCCTGATTTTCACTATTTTTAACAAGCCTTATAAACAGAGCTGTAAAATATCTCCCCTTGCTCCTGTCCAAACCACGGACTCGCGAGCTGCGAGCGCGTTGTTTAGAGGTGGCGGATTTCTCCAGCCATATCCATCCTCCTACTCCCAAATCCTTCAGCCTCTCTCTGGTTGCAGCCACAGGCAGTGTTTGGGCAGGCCCTGGGGGTGAGCAGTCAGAGGGTCGGGCCATCCCTGCCTCCCGCCGCCTTCCTGCTCCGTACCGGAGGTGACTGGGCAGGGGGTCCCTGCCGGGGTTACCCAGGGCCACTCTCCCTGCTGCAAACAGGAACCTCCAGCAATGCTAAACAAATCAGGCTGCCAAGGTTTTTTCTTTTTTTTTTTTTTTTTTTCTTTTTTTTTCTTTTTTTTTTCTTTTTTTTTTTTTTTGTTCCTAACTTTCCCATAAAAAGATTCAGGTAAATGTAGCATGACGAGCCAATTTAAGCCAATTTCAAAGTTATTTGAGTAATTGGTTATTAAGATAACACTCTCAAATTTCAATTCAGCAATTATCCTCTTAAAGATACAGAATGTAAGTATAGGAGGAAGATCCTATGTGTTAAAGCTACAGAGGCCACTTTTTTAAAATCTAAAATGCGGAGATATTTGACAAAACCATGGAGCTCCTAATCTCATTGCACTGAGACTTATCTTCCAGCATGTGCAACCCTTCCATGTTGAAAGCAAGTGTTTCTAAATTTTGGAAACGAAGTTGACTATTATTAGTGCTCATAAAGATTAAGAGACTAAGTGAAGACCCTCCTTTTAATATATGTAAGCTCCTTACCCATAACTTAAGAACCACAAGGGGACAGAACATTGTCTTCCTACAAGGCTGCTCTGCAGACTGATGCAGAGTGTGATGATGGAAATAATGGCTTTGGCAGATGTACTTGGTTTGGAGCCAATTTCTCCATCCTGATGAATGGTGGAATTACCACAGAAAAGCTTTACAGTTAAAAAAAAAAAAAAAAAGGAAAGAGAGGAAAAAAAAAAAAGAAAAAAGAAAGAAAAAAATGTGCAGCTTATTCCCAGTTAATCAACCCCGTAGGATGGATGGCCATGACCAATTATTATTCCCAGATACCACTGGTTAATCAAAAAGCACACAGTTAAAAGGCCTTGCGTTAGCGACTTGGCTGCTGAAAGGAAGAGTGGAGAATCTGCAAATGTTCACCACAAGATTAAGGTTATGCAAATGTTGGGAAGTTTCCTGTGCTTGCACAGTTGCCTTTCAGGAAGGTGAAGTGGGTTTGTTATCCTTGGAGTGGTACCAGGTGTTTGTTGTCCCTGGAATGGCACTGGGTGTTTGTTATCTTGGAGTGACACTGAGTGTTATCCCTGGAGTGGTGCTGGGTGTTGATTATCCGTGGACTGGCACTGGGTGTTATCCCTGGAGTGGCACTGGGTGTTTGTTATCCTTGGAGTGGCACTGGATGGTTGTGATCCATAGAATGACACTGGATGTTGGTTATCCCTAGAGTGGCATTGGGTGTTGGTGATTCCTGGAGTGGCACTGGCTGTTGTTATCCTCAGAGTGGCACTGAGGGTTTTTTATCCCTGGAGTGACACTGGGCATTGTTCCTAGAGTGGCATTGGGTGTTGGTTTTCCCTGGAGTTACACTGAGTGTTGTCCCTGGAGTGGCACTGGGCATTGGTGATCCCTGGAGTGGCACTGAGCATTGTTCCTGGAGTGGCACTGGGTGTTGGTTATCCAAGGAGTGGCACTGGGTGTTGTTACCCCTGGAGTGGCACTGAGCATTGTTCCTGGAGTGGCACTGGCTGTTGTTACCCCTGGAGTGGCACTGGCTGTTGTTACCCCTGGAGTGGCACTGGGTGCTGTTACCCCTGGAGTGGCACTGGCTGTTGTCTCTGGAGTGGCACTGGCTGTTGTTACCCCTGGCGTGGCACTGGCTGTTGTTACCCCTGGCGTGGCACTGGCTGTTGTCCCTGGAGTGTCACTGGGTGCTGTTACCCCTGGAGTGGCACTGGCTGTTGTTACCCCTGGAGTGGCACTGGCTGTTGTGTTCCTGCGGGTTCTGGATCCGTGGTGACAAGTGTTCTGTGTGCTGGACATTCCCCCAGAGCACACCAACCCCACACACGCTCTGGCTGCCACCACCAGCCCCCGGCTCCATCCCCTCCCGTCCCAGTTGTGCCTGGAAAGCAAAGGAAGCGCCGGTGCACAGCCGGCGTCTGCGGCTTTTTGTGCCTCCTCATTCCAGACTCGGGGAACGGGAGACACCAGGGAGGAAGCAGAGAGCGAATCCTGACAGAGCAGAGGTCGGGGTTTGCTCACATTTTGGCTCACACCAGCAGAATGCAAAGGGCAGAACCAGATAGGGCAGGAAATATGAACCTGGGTCTGATTTACTCCTGATGAAAGTTAACCCCCTTCCACTGGAAATTTCTGTGGAGCGAAGCCAAGTCCCTGCAGCTGAGAATCCGTCCCCTTTGTGTTCAGATCAGTTGTAATAATTAAAGATATATTAAGACAGCAGAGAGTACAGTATAATCAGGACTGGGAAAAATCCTTCAGAGTTATTTTAGCTTTAGTCCTTACGTTTATTTTTTGTGACTGAGATTGTTTAAATAATATGTCTCCAGAGAACAGAGTAAAAATATAGATTCTAATTTGAATATAGATAAACACTGGATTATATATCACAAAATATGCTGGTGTAGCACAAGCAGTACATGCTACATGTTAACACCAGGTATTACGTAACCACAGCACCCAGCCAATTCACTTTTATCCTGCTAATGTATTTCTTACCTCCAAACATTAATATTTTTATATCTATATATATGTACTGCTACAATGCCATGTTCCCAGGTTTTACAGTTTCTCTGCATTTTTCTGGCACAGGTTACAATGGAGGAAAAACGCCAACTGGAACACGTCGAAAAACAAGATCATAAGGTTTCACTCAAGTTGCTTAAATTATTATGTAGGAGGTATATTATCGACCTTTTAATAAAAACCTTTACAGTCTCCATGGAAACATTTTTACATTGACATATAAAAATATAAATGGAAAAAAAATGTTGTAAAAAAATGAATCTGGTCTCCTGTTCATAAATTAGCGGCTGCCCTCGCTGTGTGGTGCCTCATCTTCCCTCCGTTATGCAAATGCAGCTGCTCAGTGATGATTCATTAGTAGAGCATCTTGCTGTAACCTGTGCAGTAAGATGAGGGATTCAAGAGGTTTAATCCTAAAATAGCATTTACTGTTTCTGCGAGGCGGTTTCCCACCTACTTTTAAACCAGGACAGCACATCAGTGCATTTGGGCTCGGGTTAAATGTGCAGGAGGTGGAACAACCCTCGGAAGTACCCACTCATAAAATTCAAAGCTCACAAGAAAGTGCCTGCCTGGTTTTCTTTTTGCTTAAATTAAGAGCCTCTCATCCTGACCGCACTGAATTTCCAGGAGTTTGCAGCCCTTACAGCAGAGGAAAATCCTCTTGCAGCCTCAGCCCCACGTGCTGGAGCCACAGCAAATTTGGGAAGGGGCGAGGAATCTCAAACACATCATTTGAGATAAGGATCAGCCTCTCTTGATTTGAATTCCAGAGCTCTCAGCTGTGGTCTGCTGACATCTCGTCAGCATCCGTGACATTTACCAGCGATATCCCGTTTATATCACTCTCAACTCCAGAGGCCAGATGACAAGATGCAAAGACATTCGAATTCTGATTGCAATACAAAGGCAGAAGTTTGTGCTGTTAGAAAAGAGAAGCGCAGCACAAAGAGCACAGGGATTGTTTTCCAAGAAGCACCAGCGCAGTGCTAAATGTGCTTTTATTTACAGATAATTCTCTGGCAGGTTTCTCTTTTAATCTCAATTTCCTCTCTAATCAATGCAGGATTGTGCCAACAACTTGCAGGAGGAATTCTTTACATGAGTACACATGAAGTGGTTTTTCAAGGAGCTGAAGAAATAAAATTGTCAATGTTTACTAAAATAAAAGGCAGTTCCTAAAGAAACCCTGTTCAAATACAAGCAAATGAAGCATTGACCTGTCTCATATAATAAAACAAAGAACTAAATAGTCTCAAAATGAATCATGCAGCTTTCTGCCAATTTTCAAGTTATGAAAACCAAAAGGGTTGATTAGCACATAGATTTTAAAACGTTGAAAGAAGAATCTTTAAAGCAAGGTAAATGTCATATTCTGAATGCAATAGGTAATACAGACAAATTGTACAGGTTTAAGTTCCTTACGATCTCAGTGAATTTAGTGAAAGCCTTTTCATTCAACAGCAGCATCAGAGACAGTTCAGGATGAAATTAAATAGTTAATAACTTAAATATAATTTAATATCAAACCAAACAGCTGCTCCCACATATACAACATAAGGAGAAATTTTTATATAGATAGATAAATAGATAAATATATACATTTATAAACACATGCTTGTTATCCAAACATATTTATCACAGCTTTTTTTTCAACTCCTGCCTAATACAGCTGATATGATGATTTTCAGAGGGATTTCCTGCTGAATCAAACTTGAAGGGAGCATCCCTCCATACTTGGATAGTTTTTGCAGTGCCTTCAGCTTTTTTTTAATAACATTGCTAAGGAAACTGGTTTTCACAAAGTAGTTCAGCGCCGAGTCTCTAAATACCAGAACCCCCTGAAAGTATTTCAAATTCATTTTTGGCCAAGTTCATAACAGGAAATCGGTAAAGGGAGAAAGTCTCACTGAAGTGGTTGTTGAAATGAACACGGAAAAGTGTGGAACATGTAAAGTTTGTGTGCACACACACCCAGGAGCAGCTCAGACCTCCCTCCCTTCCAAGCTGGAATGGGGCTCTGAGCAACCTGGTGTGTAGAAGGTGTCCTTGTCCATGGAATGAGATGCTCCCTAAGATCCCTTCCAACCCAAACTGTTCTGGGATTCTGTGTCACAGAGCGAACCCAAATCTTGCCTCAGGCTCTGACCTCCAGCAGACACTGCAGAGCAGCACTTGAGAGCTCTGGTAAAATCTCTCAGATAAAAATCTGAACAGTTTCCTCAGTCTTATTTGTAGTTAGTGAGAGAGATGTTTCTGTGGGTTTGGAAGAGACATGGCGTACACTGACTCTGGAATTTCCAAACTTGTACATGGGCTTTAATAAACACCAGAGAAACTCATCAGAGCGTTTTTGCACATGTAAGTGGAGAGCCCTTAATTCACTCAAAGGACCAAACTATCCTATAATGAGAGCCCCATCTGGCAAAATACCTGGAATTCTAGAAACCCTGTGTACAGAAAAGCCAGTGTCCATAAAGGAGACAGAGGGATATAATTTGAATAAAGGGAGAGAGTCCACTGGGGCACACACCCCACAGTTTTTCTGCCCTGAGGTTTTGGAGGATGCAGCCTCCTTCATCCCAAACTCCCAGCCGCATCTTGCCATGTTCCCTTCCCCTTTGCTGAGGTACCAGGGAGGTGCAGCTTTCCCAAACAGCCTCCCCCATATCCCCCTGGAACCTGGCGTTTTATCCCAAAATTCAGAAACTCAGGCTTGTGCAGAACTGATTTGTCTGTGTCAGGAGCCAAACGGGGCTCTGTAGCAAACCCGCTGCTTGAAGTTGGTAGGGACATTAAGACCCATTTCAAAGACCTTAACACCCATTGAATTGTTTGTAAAGACATTAGCACACATCTTCCCTATCACCTGTTTTATAAGAAAACCTCATGAGTTCCATCTGTTTTAATCGGCTGCATTTTCCAGTCGCCCCCTTATCTAAATTTTACCTTTTGGTGTGTGTTGTCTGCTGGAAACTAACACATGGTCTCAGGTTTGGTCTGGGAAATGATTAAAGATCAGCCTTGCAGTTCCCCCTGGCAGGGGCTGACAGCTTTGTTCCTCTCCCTGCAGAGCTGGCTGTCTCAGGTGGTGCTGGGTGACCACCCAACGTGGCAACTCCTGCTGCCCTGACGGCTCTCGTATTTCCCCATTTCACCTTTGCCTCTCCACGCCTGGGAGCGAAGTGGAAAATATTCCTCCCGCAAAACTGGCCAAGAAGTCAGAGGCCACAGCAGAGGGGTTGAGCTGGAAGCGTACAGAAATCCAGTTTGTATTTTCAGCAGGGACGGAGTTGAAATCCCAGGTGTCTCCCCAGGGACCCCACAGGGTTTTGTGGCCACTCAAGGCACCAGTGCCCCCAGCAGCTCTTCAGGAGACACCATCCTTGCTCTCCAGTCCCCTTGTTCCCACCACAGGCCGTGGTTTGCATCCACAAATTGGCCCCTCTCTGTGAACTTAATACGAGGCTGTGGGGCCAACGAAAACGTGCCAACATTTTTGGCAAACCCTGCTGCAGTGTTTGTGCAGATCTTTGCAGGTCATTAACCTGACAGTGCCGGTGATGAGAGGCTGGGAGTCACAAATGCCTCCTCGTGGTCTCCAAGGCTCAGCCCTTGGCATTCCAAGCACGCAGGGCCAGGAGGCAGCAGTTAACTGGAGAAACCCGATGCCATCCTGCTGGATGGATGGATGGAGAGCAAACATTGCACAGCGACGGCAACGGGGGGAAAAGGACTGGTGAAAGGAAAGAGGGGAAAAAGGAAAATTGCCAAGGAAAATCGCTGTGAACTTCCAACCCTGGCAGCACATCCAGTCATGGAGTGGTTTGGGTTGGAAGGGACCTTGAAGTCCATCAAGTTTTACCCCTGCCATGGCAGGGACACCTCCCACTGTCCCAGGTGCTCCAGCCCCAGTGTCCAGCCTGGCCTTGGGCACTGCCAGGGATCCAGGGGCAGCCACAGCTGCTCTGGGCACCTGTGCCAGGGCTGCCCACCTTGCCAGGGAACAATTCCCAATTCCCAATATCCCATCCAGCCCTGCCCTCTGGCAGTGGGAACCATTCCCTGTGTCCTGTCCCTCCATCCCTTGTCACCAGTCCTTCTCCAGCTCTCCTGGAGCCCCTTCAGGCCCTGGAAGGAGCTCTAAGGTCTCTCTAGAGCTTTCCCTTCCCCAAGTGAGCACCCCAGGTGTCCCAGCCTGGCTCCAGAGGGGCTCCAGACCTTGGAGCATCTCTGTGGCCTCCTCTGGGCTCACTCTGAGACATCCATGACCTTCTGATGTTGAGGACCCCAGAGCTGAGCACAGTGTGAACATCAGATGAGTGGTCCCCAAGCCTCCAGAGCCTCATGAGACTCCCACGCCCTCTACCCTGCTCCTGTCTTGTCGGGAGCTCTTCCCTTCTCCTTCCCTGGGTACAACAGTGCTCTCACTGAAATTCTCCTTCCTACCCTGCACGCCTTCTCTGGAGATGATTCCAGAGTTGAGAAGTAACACCCTGATGGAGATCAAAAATCCATTTGTTTCTTAAAATAGCCTGCACTTTTTCCCTTCATATTTGTCTTCAGACACAACAGTGCACCCATTGGAGTAATTATGTTTAAATACTAATAATCTATTAAGTTCTTACATAAACTCAACATTCATCTAACAGAGGTTTATTCTTCTTATTGATATCCTCAAGAAATATAAAGTGTCCTAAGGGATGAGTCCCTTGATACTTTTCCATGTGTACATTTTAAATGGATGGAATAATTACTGAAAAAAAATCTAAAATTCATACATGGATGTGTAACATTAAAAAAAAAAAGCTCAATTGCATTTATGACATGTTTATTCAGTTTTTTAAACTTTTTACAAATTCTTTTTTTAAATAGTCCCCGAGATTTTGGATTTCCTGATAACAGCTTGATGTAAACTTCTATGCATTTGAGTCCTTCTGTGAATGGTTGTGGTTGTCAACTGTGTGTCAACAGTTTTGGTAACTGTGAGTGTGAATCAAATACAAAACAAGGTAAGTGAAGAAAAAGAATAAATAGTTGCAGCAGTAAAATTCATATTTGTGCTCCAGAGTTAATCTGATCTCCACCAGCATCTCAACCTTTTCTGACCACTAGTGCAAGAAATTTTAATTAGTTATATCTTGTGGGACACTGGTGGGCACATCCAAAACTCTTCCTATGATCCCAGAGCTCCTTTGTCTGTTCAACTCTTACTCAGAGGTCATTCCAAACTTTATTTTACCCCTTCTTCTGACGCTGAATCTGAGAGTATAAAACCATGTAGGCATTATTAAACACCCCTAACTCAGTTCCAAAGTTCTGCTATATCAAGTTGCACCAGATCTGACTTTGCCTGTGAAGAAACAATCTGTTTTTATCCCACGTTAACCCAGCTTGGAAGCAGCTCCTACCCCGATGTTCAACGAGCCCGATGTTCGCCGGTGCTAAAGTCACAGGCCCGCATATTTCTGTGTGTGTGTATGTGTTTGCATCTGCAATTTCCCAATATTCCTGGCTACTGCTCTGCGAGCCATTGAACTGCTCAGCGCTGCATGTAATAAAACACTGAAGGCATCTGGGTTTTTTTGGACACATGTCTTGGCAGGAAAGCTGGGCTTGAAGTGTTGGATTCTCTTCGCGCAGTTTGGAGACCAGCGTGTTTCCAGTGGAGCTGGAAACCTGTAACCACTCATATGCTCTGCTGGGTAATTTGTTAGAGTTTAGGACTGTTTGGATTTGTTTTCAAGTTGGAAAAAAAAGAAATTTAAGGGGGTAACCTAAGAAAGAACAGATGCTAACACTGGAATATTAGAGCTACGAGTTCTTATCGCAGTTTGGGGAGCCGTCTAACAGTTCTTTTTAGACAAAATTTGGCCTGGAAGTGGCATGAAAGCAAGTGTGTTAAATATTGTGAAAGCAGCTGCCCTCTCTGCACTCCTCTGACTTGTGAAATCCCATTCTGGCATCTCAAATGGCTCCATTCTGGCTCCCCATCCACTGCTCCCAACATTCTGCTCAGGCTGCCTTCAGCAGAAAGGTGTTGGCACCTGGCCACTGTCCAGCAGGGCATGGTTGACATTTCAGGGATTTGGGCATCTCAATCCATTGTGTGTTTTCCATTCTTAAGGAAAGCAGGAAAATCCAGGAGACATTATTGTGGTATAAAATAATAAATGCAGATCTAGATGATAGAATCACAGAACGTCCTGGGTTGGAAGGGACCTTAAAAATCATCTAATTCCAACCCCTGCCATGGACAGGGACACCTTCCACTACCCCAGGGTACTCCAAGCCCAACCTGGCCTTGAGCACTTCCAGGGTTGGAGCAGCCACAGCTTTACTGGATAACCAGTGCCAAGGCCCCACAGTAAAAAAATTCCTAATATGCCATCTAAACTTGTCAGTTGGAAGCTATTCCCCATTGTCCTGTCACTATAAGCTCTTGGAAAAAGTCCCTCTCCATTCTCTCCTGTGGTTTTCCTTCAGGTACTGGAAGGTCACAATCATAATCCTGTATTTTGTACCAAGAGCAGACAAGAACATTGCATCACTTTGCACCACTGCCTATTTGTTTGATTTATGCCCAAAAATGCCTTGGAGTGTTTTTTGGGTTATTCCCATGGAAGTGGCTCACTGGGAGATGCTGCAGGTGAGGGGTCAGCAGGAGAGCTGGGATTTCTTCAGCACATCCAGTCCCAGCTAAACCTGCAGCAGAGCACTTCTGGATTCCAGAGCTGGAGCAAGTGGGCAAGGAAAAGACCCCCAAAGTGGCCCTCTACTATATCAGCATCTGATTGCAATTTCTGATGGCAATTTCTTCCTTTTTTTACACAATTTTCCATCTGTCTGGGTAACCAAAGCCATGCAGATGACTGGAAGGAAACGCCAATTCTTTTTACTTTTGTTGAAATGACTTTCACCCTTCTGCTATCGTATTCTCTGCTACATTTAATTTGTTTTGGTTTAGCACATTTTAGCTGAGCAAACAATTTGTATGTTATGACTCGAGCCTGTTTTAGAATTGTTCAGGATTTTTTTTCTTTCCCTTTTTCACAGCTTTTTTTTCTAACCTGTCTGTATTCAGCTCACATGCTGGGTTGTATTTAAACAGAAGATCAACTGATAATTGCAACACCACTGCTGGCGTCGCTCGAGTGATGAGGCTGCCAGCATTTCCAGGTTGAATTTTGGCATCCAACATCACAGCCTGGAAGCAAATTTTATTAAAATGAGTAGAGGGAAAAATCTGTTTGGCCTCTTTCGCTTGATAAGAGTATAAAAAGACAACATTTTAAAAGAATAAATGGATGTTGAGAATACAGTGTCTGACCTGCAGGGATTTTTGTGGTGTTTGCCACTGTGCTGAGGTGTGCAGGTCAATGTCTGGGGATGGGATCGCCCTCATCCAGAGCCTGATTGTCCCAGAGGAGGGCACTGACCACTCGTTAATTCATTATTTACAAACTGGGGCATCAGAGGGGCACCCAAGATGTGCTTGGAGCTGGGACCCCACTGTCCCAGATGAGCACGGCCTCCCATGCAATCCCACAACGAGGCCAGTGCTGCCCCAGATCATCCCAGAAATTCCACATTCCTCAGTAAAAACGCAGCCATCCTCACTTATTATTGTCTGAGGGCCCATATCCTACCACCTCCTCTGGAAAATGTGCAACCACGCAACAGCAGAATACAGATGAAAATCTGCACTCATATAATTTTATATTTAAGCCTATGGGATAGGGATAATTACAGTTTTAGAATGGGATCAAAAAGCCCAGATCTACAGAGACTCTTTGAAGTCAATATCTATTTATTATAATTACACAACATCTTCCATCGGACCTGAAAGCATTATTCAGGCATTAATAAATTAAAGTTTGCAAAAGACAAGCTTCCCATGCCACTATTTATCCCCATTTTATGGATAGGCAACCTGAGGAACAAAGAGTTGAGGTGAGTTGCCTCTGTGTTCCAGCAGCACGTGGACACTGATAGGTGCAGCAAGCCACAGGCTTTCAAACAGAGCATTTGGCTCATCTTAGTCCCCAGATTCTCTTGGCATTCCCTGTATTCTCATACCTGGGGCTTTCCTGGCTGGAGATGCCAAAGGCCAAACATTCTGGGATGTAGTGAAGCTGCTCAGTTAATAAAACTATTAACACTTTGTATTTAATATCGCCTTTATCCAACAAATGCGTTTATTTAATGACTGTGAGCTGCACAGAAACTCGTGTTCCACTCCTCCCATGTATGAGAAGGAGACTGGAGAAGTGGAAATAACACTTGTTCAAGGTGGTTTGGGGAACTGAAATCCAAGCTGGGGAAAGCTGGGAGCCAAAACTTCCTTCTGGCCACCCCTCTCCTTTAATTCCTGGGTCACAGCGTGTCCCTCGTGGGTGAGGAAGCTGTGGAGCAGCACACACCAAACAGAAATCTGGAGCAATTTGGGCAATCTTTTGACAAAGGGCAGCAGTTGCTCAGCAGTCATTGAAAAGACAGTTCACCACTCAAAATACTGCGGTGCTCCACGGAATGGAAGAAAATTTGGGTCTCAGTGGAGCAGTGCCAATCTATAACCAGTGTTTTATTCAAAATAACTCTGCTGGCAGGAGGAATGGAATCATGGAATCATTTAGGTTGGAAAAGACCTTTAAGATTACCAATTCCAGCCCTCTGGTAGCCTGAGACGGTGTTTTCTGGAGAAATTTGCACCTTGGAGATGGTGCTCCATGAAAATGTGCTCACTACTGCTGCTCTGTGCAAGGGCACCCATGCTGAGGTGATGCTCCAAACACTGCTCAGCTCCAGCTGCTGGCAGTGCCCTGGCACCCCCAGAGCAGCAGGAATTTTCTCCCACTCACCCCAAATGTGGCATCAGGGCTCGGCTGCTGGGATCAGCCTCGCACAGGAGCAGCAGGAGTTTCTGAAATCCACCTTGGCTGCCAGGGCTGGCTCTGGC
>NC_071578.1:1788751-1833751 GCF_024509145.1 Vidua macroura | reverse complement strand
CTTGTAGATTAAAAAAAAAAAAGTAAGGGGAGAAAAAAAAAAAAAAGGACATCCTAATTTTTTGCCAGAATGTGTGAACAAAGAGGAACGGGGACCCATTCGAAGAGAACAAGACAAACGTGAAGGGAAGAAGAGGACAGCAATAACCACAGTACCTGCAGAAAGGAAAGTAAAACCGTATTGAGGAGATCAAAGATAGATCTGAATGATGTAGTGATAATTTAAGCATTCAAGGAGTGATTAGAAAAGGGAGGTGGCATGGATGATAATTGTCTAATGAGGAAGGAAGGACTAACAATGACAAATGAGGACTCCGTGAACACAAGTCTGGAGCGTGAGCCCGGAGCCGAGTCAGGGCCACCCAACAGCCCCAGCCACCAGCCCCCTCCCTTGGCCATGGCTTTCCAGCCTGGCAGGAGACAAACGTGCCCAGAAATCTTTGTTGCACCTTTGGCTGGTGGTTCTGGTGGTCCCATCCCAAGTCTGGGACCCCAAGATGGTGAGCAGGCTGTGATCATAGTGGGAACGGGGTGGAAAAACAGGAGGAAAGAGTTGTTAGGAAGAAGGAACAAAGGGAAAAAAGGAAGAATTTGATGAAATGAGAAAAGGAAAAAGACACTGGGTAAGGTAAATGTGCTGGAGATCAGCAGAAAGTGATGCAAATGTCAGCAGTGAAGGTGAAGGTCCAGATCAAAGAAGATTTGGAAGCCTAGAGCAGAAAAGAAAAAGGAGGAAAATAAACCAAGGCCAATAATTAACAAAGTATAAAGAAATAATATCTGCTATATATAAAAGAATGCAGGAAGACAAGGTGAGGATACAGCAGAGCCTGGAGCATGAGAGGGGACACAGGGCAGCAGGAAAGATGAGAGGGTGGCACTGGGTGACAGAAAACCTGCTCTCTGAAAGAGAAAAGCTCTCTGAGAGAGAAAAGCAGACAATCTGAAATTCGGATACTGCAATTACCAGAGCCTTAGATACGTCTAAAAGAGAGATCAAGACAATATTTTTCCCCATAGGGACTCCCTCATTAATAATAGAAGTGGGATTTCTTTTTAAGCGTGACGTTCGTCACCTTTCCTCCTGCTCACACAGGCAGGTGGTGCCAGGGCACTGGGAGCATCTCCTGCTCTTCCATACCCCTGGGAAAAGCACACTGGGCTCTGAGCTCTCCTCATGTCCAAAGCGAGGTGACATCCTCCCTGCCTGTGATACAAAATGCTCTTGCCTCTGGCAAATCCCTTTTCCCAGTGAAAGCAGGGCTGGGCAGCACCAACACTCTGGCAGATGTTGGCCAGGGAGGTTGCAGTGATGCTGGGACAGCTCCTCCAGTGACCACGGGGAAGGAAAGAAGTGGCACAGCCTCTCCAAAATCCTGCTGCTTTCCGGAGTCGGGCAAGTCAGGAAGGTTCTCGTCAGTGTGGACAAATTGAGCAAAAAAAAAAAAAAAAGAGAAAATTCTGGCCAGGGTTCATGGGAGAACTTTGATACCTCACGCTCCTGCAGAAGCACCCTTCACAGCCTCCATGGATTTCTGGGACATCATAGGAATCAGCTGTCAATTTCCTTTATGCAAATTGTATGAAAATCTCTGTAGGCACACAGGAGACAGGAGAAAGTGTGGTAATAAACACCCAGAAACACTAGAGCTGTGAAGAGAAGGGCATGGAAATCTGCATGTGTTTTTATTCTAAACAAATTGATCATTAGCCACCGCCTTAATAGCAATTCACCATGCTGGACCTGATTTCAGAGCTGACAAAAAGCCGTATTTCTAGTTCATGTTAGAGTATTTCCAGTCTTCCCACGCTCCTAATGCTCCTGGAGCATCAAAACGTGGACAGAAACGGACCTTCCATTTGTCTCACCACGTTCCTCTTGGGCCACATGTTATTCCCACATCACTGAAAAAATACATCTCGTATTGTAGCATTGGGTATGACCTACACAGTGGGTTTAAAATCAGTCAGCCCCCTCATTGCAGATAGAGCTGGTCTTTGCCAGAACCAGCTGCTGGTTTCATGAGGCATTTTCCATGGAAATGAGCTCCGGAGAAGGAAGCTGTGGGAGTCTGTCAAGCACGCAGTAAACTCAGGTCTGAAGCGTGGCATTTCCTGATGCACATCCTTAATTACAACAACAGACTAGAGAGTGTGGAGGAGGAACTTTTACAGCGCATTAAAGGAAGGAGTGATAGGTGGTACAGCTGTCTGGATTTCCTTGGAAATACGAAGCAATATCATTTATTAATTATGCTGAGGTAACTGGGAAAAAATTTAAATATAGAAGTACCTGAAACCAGTAATTGGCTGGAAAGATCCCCCCTGCCCCCATGCCCATCTTACTCTGCTGCTGTAGAAATTACCAACAAAATATATTCCACTTCATTTCCCATGACACTAAACACTTGGAATATGGTTCCACATCTTAATATTATTGAAAGCTGAAGTGACATTATGAGAAAACCTAACACAGAGCTCCTCTCTTCCCGAGCAGGCAGTGCCAGCTCCATCTCCTGGAATATGAACGCTCCCTTCTTTAGCACCTGGGAATGTGGAGGACCTGCTGCACAAAGCTGGTCTCAAAATCATTTTTCCCCTCATGCCTTTGTCCCACGATTGACTTGCAAAAATAAGGAATCAGCAGATTGGTTTTCAGCCTCCAAGATGAGCTGC
Organism: Vidua macroura; assembly: GCF_024509145.1. Lineage (NCBI taxonomy): Eukaryota > Metazoa > Chordata > Aves > Passeriformes > Viduidae > Vidua > Vidua macroura. Next base: position 1,831,076 of record NC_071578.1, on the reverse strand, counting down.
TGGATTTCACAGCTGTAGGCAAACACTGACGAAAATACAACAAAACTGTGCAAACCTGATCTGGCATCATGCAACATTGAATAATTTAGGGATAACACTCATCACCTGCAAAGGAGGAGCATGTGCATGACATAAATGTCCAGAAAGCTGGACATGGATACGAGGAAAGCAAGGAGGAATGGGGCAACTCCTCTCCTAAATCACCTGGAAATCCCCAGCCTGGTGCTCCATGGAGAGGTTCCTCCAGCAGCCCTACCAAGAGCTGGATGAGCTCCCAGGCTGGGCACTGGCGGTTCACGCTTCACAGATTGATCACTAAACTGGTGTGGAAATTCCCACTGAGGAAGGAGAGCAGTGACGAGACAAATCATGTTGTTCTCCAGCAAAAATTGGTTTGGTGGATCAAAGTTGCAGAGCAATTGCCACTGCTAAGTTATGATTTTTATTTTAAATGGAACATTTCAGTTATAGGTGCAAAATATTTCTCTAGCTGTAAATGTAAGACCCACATCAATTGAAATGGAGTGTTGTAGGTCTTAAACATGCAGGATTTAATTGTCAAAAGCGAATAAATTCTAGGTTAAATCTATTATTCCAGCCTTTTAATCCTGTGGGATAAAGGTAGTTGACAGATTATATATCCATCCCCACTCAAGAGGAACAGTAGGGCTGGCCAACAATAGGGTGGGAGTATTAAAGAACAATTTCCACTTTTTCCAAAGACATTTATTTCTGTTTTACAAGGCATAACCAGTTTATTTTGATGGCTACCAGACCCACTAATTTCTCTTGGAATCACGCAAAATGATTCCTTAAGAACCACCCTGCCAGGCAGTGCAGGAAACACACCTCAGAGTGGTTGTTAAAGATAAATTCCTTGGAAGTTTGACTTGGCATTCTTCAATTACTACTCTAATTATTCTTCTATTACTTAGGCAGTGAGCCAAAGGTTTCCTGGGTGCAGAGGAAGTTAATAGGGGAGATGAAGCAAGATTGTGAGGCCGTGTCAGCATATGTTCATTAAAACCTGATTTCTTCAGCATTAAACTCACTCCTGGCACCAACAACGTCCTACTCTGCCTGTGTATTTAATGACAAAAAAATAAGAATAATTATTTACAATATTTCCTGACCCAGTTTCTTTGGTTGTTTGTTCAGAACTGTATATATATATATTTTTTTTTTTTTTTTTTTTTTTTTTTAATGAGGAATTCATTGGGAAATCTACAGTAAAGAAGGTGCTGTCTCCTCTTCGTTGCTAGAAGGAAATTAAGGAGTTTCCAAAAGCTCCCCAGTAATCCCCACTGCTTTCCAGCATTCAGCACTGGATATATATAATTACATATGAAAAAATTACATTTGAAGAAAGTTATTTGAGTTGCAAAGCCAAGTACTTGAAAGTTAAGAAACGGCATTTTTACCATTGCCTGTGCAATCCTGGTTCTTCCCACTTTTGTATCCAACTTCTAATATTAAAAGAGAGGGAATGGGAAAATATTACGTGGTTATGTAGCTCAAGATTGGGTCGTAATGCACGTGCTCCTGGGAGCAGAAATGGGGTTGCAGACATATGTAACTGTAAATCTGGCATTCCTGAACATCCAGATCCTGCCTATCCAAACCAAATAACTTCCTTTTAACATATTTTTATGTAATTTCCTGGTTTGTTTCATTTCTAGGGGAATATTTATAAAGCAAATCATCTTATGCAGAGCTGTTTAAAATAACATTGATTTCTTGTGTCCAGCTCCCTTTGTTTGTTTTTTTTTCCTTGGTGTTCCACACTTGCTCACCTTGTTTTCCTGGGAAAATACAGAAATATTCCCTCTGTGGAGGCACCTGGGGGTGTTAGGGAATGTTGGGAGAAGATGAAGGGATTAAGGTGATGTTGGGCCCCAGGGTCAGGGTCAAGATTCTTTGGAATTTCACAAAACCCACCTGTGACCTGGGAGCCAGGGGAGGGAAACTCCAGGGAAAAAAAAGCCAAAGGGGCTTCTTAAAAACCAGTTTATAACTCAATTAAAGCTGAGAGATGTTTTGTGGGACAGAAAAAGGCCCTGAAGGCTTTCTCCCTGCCAAATTTCAAGTCAGATTTCATGCAGCTGTTGGAGCTCATCCCAAAAAAAAACCCAGTCTTGGGAATCACCCACAGTGTGGAGGTCTGGGTGGCCAAGGGGCTCCTGCTGAGACAAAGTGAGGGGCTCTCCTCTGATTTTTTTGAAGTCTGAGGAGTTTGCCATTGTTGGTAGAGGAAGAAGAAAGTAATCTCTGAATTTCCAGCCCCTCAAGGCTCATCTCCAGCCCATCCCATTGGAATGGGATGGGGCATCAAAGGACAGACAGAAGGAAAAATCGATTGTAGATGTTGGAAACTGATCTAAATCCTTCCTGGACAGTCTGCTTATTTAATATGTTCATTTAAATTCTCTTCACAGTCAAGGAAAATGAGAATTTTTAGAAAATAAATGTTTATTAATGCAAGTTAAGGGCAAAATAAATCCACTCCATTCCTCCCCCTCCACCCCAAACTCAGACCAGAGAGGACTCGAGCTGTGCTCAGCATTAAATGTAAAAATATATATATTTTTATTTCTTTTTTTTTAAAGTGGGCTTAACAAAAACATGATTTCATGGATCACCAATAAACAAGGTTTTTTTTTGAAAATCCCCTTTTAAAACTATGAAGGGAAGAAAAAGTATCAAGGTAGCCAAATCTCCAGGATGTCTTACAGCATATTAGGTATAGATCCAACCTCAAGGAATTTTTATTAACCTCTCAGTGCTTCCAAATTCAGAAAAATTCCCCCAAATCAGAGTTCAAAGTCCCACCTCAGAAGCTGCCAAACAACAACACAACTGAGGACCAGGAATGGTGTTCCTGCTCTCCTCCAGTGTGGCTTGGAGCTGTGTCCTCACCCCACGGGGAGCCACCGCAGTTCACATCTCTGGCATTTTTCAGTGCACAATGTGGATAGTTAGAGGCAAAACCTTGGATTCCACATCCCTGCTTCAATCTGCAGGGATCTGGAACTGAGGAAGGGTTTGGCCCTCAGCTGAATTTGGCAAGGAGCACACACACCAGCAGGAGAATCCTCCCTTCCCAGCCAGCCCTGAGCATCTCCCACCTCCAGAGCCCTTTCTCCTGAGGTGTGAAGTGACCTTTCCACACAAAACTGGCAACCTGTCTCAAGCATTATTCCTTCTCTTGTGTCCTATTTGTTTTCCCACAGATTACCCTGCTTTAAACCACAGAGATGCAGAAGCCAGCGGGGTTTTGGGGGTGGTGGGAGCTGGGAGATCAGAGGTGCTTGTGCCCAACCTCTGCAGCCCTCCTGGCTGGGGTGGGGGCTACAGACTGAGCAGCCTTGCTGGGGGAACTGGTTCTGACTGGGGTCAGGCCAAGAACTTTGAACAGAAGCATTTGGGGTCAGGACTGGGGCTGATGCTCTGTCTGGGACGTGGACAGTGGGATCAAAGGACCTGTGACACTGAGCTGTGAGGGGCAGGCACGGGCTGGAGGGAAGGGGTGCACCCAGAGGGACCTGGACAGGCTGGAGAGCTGGGGTGATGAAAAATTCCTCATGAGCCAGCAGTGAGTGCTCCTAGCCCAGAAACCAACTGAATCTTGGGCTGCATCCAAAACACTGTGAAAGGACAAGGAAAAATGGGTATGAAATTGAAAGAGGGGGAATTTAGTTTGGATATCAGGAAGAATATCTTCCCTGGGAGGGTGGGCAGGCCGTGGCACAGGGTGCCCAGAGCAGCTGGGGCTGCCCCTGGATCCCTGGCAGTGCCCAAGGCCAGGCTGGACACTGGGGCTGGGAGCACCTGGGACAGTGGGAGGTGTCCCTGCCATGGCAGGGCTGGGATGAGATGATATTTGAGGTGAATACAAACGTACCCACAAATCAGAAACCTACAAGGAGGGAAAACTGCATCCCATTAACTGAAAGCTGTTGTAGAAACCACACACCGCGTGCGAGTGATTAAACTGTGGCTCACCAGAGCCTGATTCTGAGCTGATTTTTCTGGCAGAAAAAAAGAACCTCAGCCATCCCTAACTGTGAAGCAAAGGGATGGGGAGGGCTTCAGAGTCACCTCACCCATGAAGAACTTCATCCATGTGAACCCCACCAACACCTTCACCTCCAAACCCATCTGCCAACGTCAGGGACCTCTACCAGCTCCTAGAACACCTGCTCTGAAATCTCTGCTCATTGCAATTAAATATTTAGATGATGTTTCATTTATGAAAATTAGATTTTAGACGTGAATTAGGACTACTTTAATTATTACACTAAAACATGGAAATGATAGTATATTATTAGAAACATATTTTTCTTGCAAAACTGTGTTTGCAGTCACGCCAGGAAAAAAAAAAAAAAAGTTATGAAATAGACTTTTTATAGTAGGTGTTAATTCTGAATAATTAGGATTAGGCACTGGGGATTTGCAACCCAAATAAAAATTTCCTAATTAACCCTTATATTGGCCCTAACAGAAAAGCCAAATAGTTCAGCAATTAAAAAAAAAAAAAAAAAAAAAAAGAATAATTTAAAAAAAAAAAAAGCTCTCCACATAAATAAGTGGATGTCTACTAGTCTAAAATAAAATGGGATTTAAAGACACCTGGAAAATATTTACACACCTGACCAGAGCCATCCAGACAGCTGGGATTTGGGTTTGCCATGATGTGATCTACATGATCCAGATATTTTAGGATCACATCCCAATTAGGAAAAGTGAAATCATCTTGGGTCCTTTTCTTGACACTCTCTTAATGCTGACACTGCCTTGTTTAATGTATTTTCTAATGATTAATAGTCTTATTTGGGCTTTTTGGGATTTTTTATTGTCTATATTTTCTTAAGTATCTCACGGCATGTCCAGGAAGTGATGTACTCATAGGAATAAGTCTGGCAGTCTCTTGGGCAACATTCCAGCCAGGAGGGGCACACAAGGGCAGGGACTGGAGCCTCCTCAGCTTGGGCATCACCTTTTGGAGCTGGGCTGCGCTCACAGCCAAGAGCCAAGAGATCCATCTCTCCTTTTCAAGGTCCTCTGAAAGCAGCCCTGACCAGCAGCACTCCAAAGTGAGGGGGGAAAAGAAGGAGGGTGGAAAAGAATTCTCTTACTCAGCCAAGAGCAAGAAAAAAAAACACAGAATGTCCTGAGCTGGAAGGGACCCACAAGGATTGAGTTCAACTCCTGTGCCAGCACAGGACACCCCAAAAATCCCACCCTGTGCCAAACAATCCTGGAGCTGTGGCAGCCTGGGTGCAGCCCTTCTGGGCTCACATAAACACTGAGGCACTGCAGAGGATCTCCAGTTCATTTCTCTGCCCAAGGTGTAACAGTCAATGCATAAATCCACAGTCAAATCCACCCTGCTCCAATTCCATATGTTTTAAAGCTTCTTCTATTTTCATTTCCTAGACAGACTTGGCAAACTGCAGAAATACGAGCTACACTTGAGCTGAAACAAGACCTGGCCAAACTTTGAGGTTGCCAGGGCTTGAGATGCATGCAAAATCGAGGCAGATCCCTCTAGATACAATCATTTTTATGAGTTAAGAAAACACGGAGGCATCCGTCCAGCTTTTCCCACCAGCAGGTGGAACACGCCAAATGTCCCAGTTTGCTGCTAAAATGTGGCACCAGGCTCACTTGAAATGTGCAAATTCTCCTCTCTGACTGCACGTGGAAGGATGTGGAGTGTTACCCAAATCACCAGGATGAGAAGAGCACGGTGCCATTAACAATCACAGGACCCAGCTGGAGCTGTGTTAGGGGAGGTTTTAGTTGGATTTCAGGAAAGGTTCTTCCCCAGAAGGTGCTAGGCACTGCCCAGATCCCCAGGGAATGGACACATCCCCGAGGCTGCCAGAGCTCCAGAAGTGTTTGGACAATGCTCTCAGTGGGATTTTTGGGGGGGTCTGTGCAGGGCCAGGAGCTGGACTCGATCCCTGTGGGTGCCTTCCAGCTCAGGATATTCCATAATTCCATCAAAGTGAATTGTGCCTGATGGCTGGTTCCTGAGCAATGCTGAGGAGAGGAAGAGAGAGGAACATTTATGTCTAAAGAGCTTCATCAGACCAATATTTAGCCAACATTAATTACCACCCTTATTAAGAATGAGCTGAAACATTGGTGGTTGTTTATGGATACATGCAAAGTGCATGGAATTGGGACAGTCAGGGAGAAAAGCACAAAGCTTTCAAATAACTACTTTAGGCTCCAATCATTCAAATTACCACAGACAGCACTTTAAATAACCTCAAATATGCATTGGTTTAGCTCAGAGAAACGATGCAGTATATTTTATATATACCTCGTGTCTTGTGAGTGCTCTCCCTCCAGCTTGCTCCAGATGCAAGTGGAGCAAGTCTTTGCAGCTCCCAAATCCCTTGGGATGCCCCTACAGCATCCACTGCTCTCCCAGGCCCCATTCCCAACACTCCAGCCCCACCATGGGACCCCTGCCAGGCTGTTACCCACAGACCACGCTCTGCCTCCCAGGAAAACCAGGATTTTGCTCAAGGTTTATAGATTCAATCAAACCTCCTCAAACAATTCCCATGGAAGTACTGGATATACATGAGGCTGAAGCCTTAATTTTTTAAGTTTGCTTTTCCCCTGCCGTACAGATTAAATACATCATTTGATTTCATCTCATTCCATTTTAAAACGATTAATCTTATCAAAACCCACGCGAGTGCTCCCAGCTCGGTCCAGCTGGACAGGTGCATCTCAATTCCAAGGCAAACACTCATCCTTGACCTGCATTTCGTCTCCATGCACCAGGAGCACTGAGTCCTGTGCCCAAAATACTGTCTCCAGTTGAAAAGAGAAGCAAAATCCAAATTCCCAAGAGCCCCACAGTGCCCAAGAAGCAAAGCAGGGTTCCATTTTCCTCTGCTGGCAAGTTGCCTCCCGCAACGAAGGCTGGATTTCCTTCTTTTCGAATCTGGGAACAATATAAATGGGAGATAACTTGCAATCCTTAATGCTTTCCATCCTCTTTGCAAAATCTTTTTATAATGCTCAAATAGTTGGCTTCCAGTGATGATCTTATAATGATCCTAGGGAGTACTGAGAAACTGCGAGTAAATTCAAGTCAAATACATTTTAGAAAATTAATACAATATCACAGACCTTATATTGAATAATTTTCATTACAGGATATAATTCTCTTACTGGGGAAGAGCAATAATATGGTGATTGTTGATGTTGCCAGTGCTTTTTTTTTTTTTGTATTTTTTTTTAAATCTCCAATACTTAGGCAGTAAATTGTGCTGTTATAGTTGCTCGGCAACCATAACTTCTGCATACTCACCTCCCATGGTTTTGTAGCAACAACAATCTTATGATAACAAGGGGATGGGTATCTTTTTTTTTGTAATCAAGATTCTCCTTGATATGCAAATGTATGCAACATTTAATGTATTATGTATGGGAAAAAAATAAAATAATTATTTCATTTGAGTAATGAGCCTTAAGTGTTGGTTTCGGATTTCGAAAGGCAGGAATGGACCTGCTAAAAATTTGATACCAATAAACGGAGGAAATCCACTGGCATAGAGTAAAACAATTATATTCTCCTTGGAACACCTGCTATTTACATATCTCAGCTGTGAGATACAAAACAGGACCAGGGAGAATGTTCTGGGTTTGTGGGTTTGTGTTTTGGAGAAGAGCAAGTGTCCATTTAGGACAAAAGGAAAATAAATAGATGAAAAAATCCACCAAAAACAAGAACTAAGAGAAATGGACTCAAAGTCAATTCAGCACCTGCAGAGAAGGACAATATTATGTTAATCTCCTCCAGAGAAATGTGGTTTTCCTGGGTAGATCTCCAGGAATCAGTGCAGGACATCAATATTTAATCTCAATTCAAGGATTAAGAGCCTGAGAGAATTTTGGGCATCCCCAAAACAAGAGGCAGAGGGACCTGGGTTCTACACCTCCATAAGAAAAAAAAAAAAAAAACAAAACAGGTTTTAACAATTGGGGGTTTTTTTTATGGACTCTTATTTTTTATGGACTTTTCTCTTTGGACTGAAGTGGAATTTGCTTATGGATGTGCTGCTGCACCTCATCAAGATTTTGAAAAAGCTTTTTTCATTATTTGCAAAGTTTTGGTGGGGCTTGGGGTTTTTTTGTTTTCAGAGTGTTCCTATACTCATGGTATTTTTTTTTTTTTTTATCCTCATCTTCTGCACAAAGAGAATAAAAAATTAAATACAGAACCTATTAGATCATCCTGCAGGAACATCAATGGACCAAAATGATTCTCTTCTTAATTGTTTTAATTAGGGAAAAAGCAAAATTATCTACATTTCTGCTTTAATTGCTAGAAGGAAAAAAAAAAAAAGATTTGATATTGCACTCTGTATTTGGAGGAATCTGTGATGGTGCAACACCTCTGAGTAATTTTAATTACTTAATCTAACTAGTTTGTTTCCTTTTAAGTAGAATAGAATTTGACTTTTCACACCAGCACCAAGTTTGGGTTCAGCTTTAATTTCGTGTTCTCATTTGATTCAGGTTTCCCCATCACAAACACAACTGAGCTTCTTCTTTTTGGTACCTGGGATTCAATGGCAAATTTAAGTGGCCCCACAGAAGAGGGAGCTGCTCTGGACATCAAAGTGGGAATTTTCCCTGTTTCATCTCTGTCTAATCAGGATATCCTCCAACTTCTGGAAAGCTTTGTAAGTACTTGAACATCCTGTCTCTTTATTAAGCTACAAATACCCTGAATGGAGCCTCCTGCTCCAGGATGCTGCTGTTGAGTGCCAAGAGCCCTCCACCTGAGCACCACAATCCGTGGTGCTCTGCTTGAGCTGGGATCAAACCTAGAGTTGCACTTTTCTACTGCCCTGAGGCCTCCGCAACAAAATTATCTGCCAAGCAGCACGACTATAAATAGAAAAATAAAGAAATCAGCCCTGGACTCTTTAAAGAAATGGCTTTTTTTGAGCAATAGAAAGGAAGCTCCCACTGCCAGCAGCCTCCTGGTCCTCCACCAGGATATTGCTGGGCATCTTTCCCAGTCACCTGCAAGAAACCCTCCCTCACCCAGCCCTCACCACTTCCCAGGGCTGAAAGCGTTTAAAAAAGCTTTAACTCAGATGTGCCATCAGAAGTGGCAGTGCAGGGAAGCTGCCACATCCCTGCAACACACTCAACATTTCCCCAAGGACCTCGTGGTCCGGGTTCCAAATATAATTAGGAGAAATTTCAAACACTGCTTTAGATTACGTATAGAGCAACACGCAGTACTGACATAACTATAGAGGATATTTCTTCCAGTCTTTAATCATCAAGTCGTATTTTGTCTTCTTTACATATAGGTCATTTCTTTGACAGAATAAATTATGATTAGCCTCTTAGTTTAAATGTAAAATTTAGCAGAACTATAGTGTCACTGCTCCCTGTGTTCTTCCTTTCAGTATTTCTCTTTCATTAAAACTGCCTTTGAAATCTTTCACCCTCTACTCCATCTGAAGCCCAGGGAGGACACTAATTTCTGAAACCCTCTCTGTGCTGAAGGAAAATGTGGAGGCTTCTGCATCATTCCCCCCCCTTTTTTTTAGGATACCAAGATCACAGTGATGCTGGTCTACAGCAGGCCAGAATATGGGATGTGCTGGGAGATTTTTCATACAAACCGGGCCTTTTCTTAGAGCACAGTTCTTCCCTTAATATCCAAGGAACAAGACCAAACAGAACCAGCTATTTTTTGTTCAGGCGCAAATTTTTCCCTTCCCCAAAATTTTAGATGTCATCTATGGATGTGCATATATAAAATATTTACTCTGAACAGAGACAACGTATGAAATTCAACAGGCTGGGCCCTTTTGAACATCATAAACTTCGCTGGCCAGGCTGATGTGTTCATGCATAATTTTCACCGCCTCCAGAAACCCTTTTTCTCCTCGATTCTCTTTGCTGCTCAGAAGTGTTTGGAAAGTGCACAGCAGCTCCCCGCACATCCCAAAAGGTGCCAGGCACCCTCCCCACTGTGCAAAAACTCTGATTGCTCAGGGCATGCCAGAGCTGTGCCAATGTCCCACCCGGGATCACGCCGGGAATCAAACGCTCGCCCAACCTGGGGCAGCACCTGGCTCTTGCTGCCACACCAAACTCCATCCAAACTACCACGGAGAAGCTCTTTCCCACTGTGGTTTCACAAGGCCCTGGGTGCACATTAACAGGCACAGAATCATGGAATCACGGGATGGTTTGTGTTGGAAGGGACCTTAAAGCTCATCCAGCTCCAGCCCCTGCCATGAGCAGGGTCACCTCCCACCAGACCAGGCTGCTCCAAGCCCTGTCCGACCTGGCCCTGATTTGTTAAAGCTGACACCAGCAGCAAAGCAAAAAATATTGGGAAAAAGAATAAAAAATTAAAAAGAAATCACAAATGACCAAATATTACATTGTTAGAAACAGCTCCATCAGCTCCTGTGGATCTACGTTGAGAAACACCAAGCCGGGATGAGAAGGGAAATAATAAAATGTGTTAGGCGTGCCAAGGCACTTTTTCACTGGGCTGAAACCTCTTATTACCCAGCCAGCAAGATTGTTTAAGTGCTGATCAGTTTGCAAGTCCAACCTCTGTAAATATGAGTGCAAAAAGCAAAGAGGACCTTAACCATAACTGTTAGGATCTGCTGTCCGACAGAAAGCTAAAATTGCATCAACATATTATAAATATGAGGATTTAAAGCCTTCTGGAGAGGGTGAGGTTATAATGCTGCTGGACCAATACTATAAAACATGAAAGATTTCATCCTGCTGCCATAATTCTGCTACTCTGATGCTGGATTTTCTTAAAAATATGCATCTGCATTGCAATATTTAGAGATGCTCATGATTCTTCTTGATGTATTCCCCCTGAAATCAGAGGATTTCCTTTGCACAGGGTCTCATTTGCAGCTGGGAAAACTAAAAAAGGTTGCTACTTTGCAGCAAGGACCCCTGTGGTCCTCCACTTGGCAGGACAATGGAGTATCTGTGGGAAAACTGGGCCATAAATTTGAGTGGTCCATGGAAAGTGGGAAACGTGATTCTAAATCCTGCACCACACCTCAGAGCCAGAGCAGCATCTCAGGATGGGGAACTGGATTGGGGAACAGAGAGCTGCAGACCCACAGCTCCCTCACGCCTCCCCTTTCACACCCCCTGGCTCTCCCCAGATCTCTGTCCCAGAAATGCCCTCCCCGAGCAGCATTCCCATTAAACACAGGCATGCAGGCCTTGGGGTCTGAGACATTAATTCTGACCCCCCCATGCCATAAACCTACAACAGATCCCATAAAGCCCTTTAGGAAGATGGGTGTCTAATTCCCATTGTCACAGAATGAAAAAAATCATCAGTTAGAGACTGTAAACTCCCCCTTTCAGATTCCCTCCTTTGTGTCAGATTCCTAAACCTGTTTTGAATGATCAGAACCTGTGGGAAGATTTGGATCCTTTGGAGTTGCTCATATTGTGTTTTGGGATGCAGAGCTGCTGGATCATGGCTCAGTGTACAACAGAGCAGGTCCAGCATCAAGAAATTCTACTTTTCATGGAAAAGATTGCATTAAGAAGAGGTGGAGAACCTCTCCTTGAAAAAAGACCAGAGGATGAAATTTCCATTGTAAGTTCCAGGGCAATTTGTAAATAAATATACCTAGTAACTAGTAATTAACATTTTATTAGATAAATGACTCGTGCACACTAAATTACCATGCATAAATACACCATTAATATGCAGCAGAACTTATAGTTCAAAGCTATCAGCAATGTAAACATATGTTCACCCACTCCATCTCGTGCTCAAGGGCTGCCATGAAATACAGCAGTGATTTAGGGGGCTTCAGAGTAGCAGGGAAAGCTCCTCGTTCATCCAAGAGGATGGCATGAACTGGCTTCAGCCCACGGCGAGGCAGAGCAGTTGTTGTGGAGCTGCTTTGCTCCTTGTTAATTAGCAGTGGGCAGAAAACCTCATTTTCTGTCCATTATAGAAATGTTGAGCTGTCTGAGGGCTGCTGAGGATTTCGTGCACAGAGAGGAGCCTGCCTTCACCCCAGGAAGGATGTGGGGCTGGTAGAGAGAGCCCAGAGGAGGCACCAGAAGAGTCAGAGGTTGGAGCAGCTCTGCTGGGAGGAAAGGCTGGCAGGGCTGGGATTGTTCACTGTGAGAGGAGAAGCTTTGGGGTGGCCTCACTGTGGCCTTGCAGGGCCTGAAGGAGTAAACAGGAAAGATGGAGAGAAACTATTCACAAGGGATGGGGTGACAGGACAAGGGGAAATAGCTTCAAAGGGAAATTGGGTAGGTTTAAATGGGATATTAGGAAGGAATGGTTCCCTGGGAGGGTGGACAGGCCCTGGCACAGGGTGCCCAGAGCAGCTGTGGCTGCCCCTGGATCCCTGGAATTGTCCAGGGCAGGTTGGACATTGGGGTTTGGAGTAACCTGCAACAGTGGAAGGTGTCCCTGCCATGGCAGGGGTGGGGATGGGATGACCTTTAAGGTCCTTTCAGCCCAAACAGGAATTCTGTGACAATACCAGAACTTTTGCCATCATTAATGAGCCCAGCTGTGCCCAGCTGTGCTGCTCCCACATCCCACATCCCAGCTGGAATCCAGGTAGGATCAAAGGCTTTGCCCATGACCACACAGGAGGTGGTGTCAGAGAGGGCAGTGGCTTCAGCCAAAATCAGTCCCTCAGCCAAAATCAGCCACACCACTGTGCCTCGCCCTGAGCAGGGATATGTGGTGAAGTATGACCTCCAAGAGATTTAAAAACCACATGTGATTGCCACTTGCTACCTTGAAATAGATGAAATTAATTTCCTCTTTATGCCATTCCCCTCTCCCTCAGAAATCCCCTTTCCAGGAAACAAACAGCAGTGCTGAGCAGTTGGCTTTTATCCTGCTGTCAGGCTCTCCAAATACACCACTCACAGGAATTTCTATTAGTACATAAAATATGACACATGTGAGGAAAGGTTAACCTGGACACCTCACAATCCAGCTCTTGATTAGTTCTAATTTCAGAACAGAACAAAACGCAGCCAGCAGGGTTAAAGTGACAAGCAGAGAGCAGAAAGCACTGGGATGAGGAGGACACCAATGCAGAAGTTTCCTTGGGAAAAGCATTTTTAACCACCCACACCCTCAGACACAAAGTTGAAAGCCACTCCACTTTCCTCAGGAGTAAACCTGCATTTATTCAGATCTGTGCCCATCCTGGATGGAAGGTCCGTGGAGTTTCAGTAATTTTGGGATGGATGCCAACCCAACAGCTTTTCATCCCAGCCAGGCAGGGGAGTCCTGATATTCCCCCTGTGCCTGCAGGCACCCAGATCCTCCCCCACAGCAAGTGCTCACCTGGGCATGGATGAGCAGTCAACCATGGCCAGCACCTCCTCCAGCTGCTGCCACCCTTTTATATCCCTTAAAATCCTTAATAGCTCACAGAGGTCAAAGCCATCAGGACTTGCCTGTTCTTCCCCCTGGCACATCCCACCTGCAGCCCTCACCTGGCAGACTGCAGGGCACGCAGGAGCCACTGGGCACTTTCCACTTTGCTTCTAATTTAAATATGTGTTTGAACTGAAATGTGGGGTTTATTGTTTCCTTGGGTCATGATTAACCCTCTCAGCCACTGCCACTGGTTTTGGCTGCCAGGATATTTTGGCAACTGATTCTCCACCAGGGAGAGGATAAACATCGTTCAAAGGTGCCTCTATCTCTTCTCCAGGTACCTCTGGAGTGCACAATATCATTTATTGAATGGTTTAAAAGGTGTCCAATATGAGTATGAAACTTTTTAGGTAAAATATCAGACACTGCATTATTCAATATCCTTCCCATTTACAGAGCACACAAGGATACTTCCACAATTTCAACATTATTAGAGGGGCTGTGCTGAAAAATTGACCTTAAAAGTCTCACAACAACTTGTTCTTTGTGAAGGAGGAGGGGATAAAAACCCACCAGGAGTTGTCTGTTCCCTTTTTGGAACGAAACAGCAATTGGGCAAACGTGTGCTATGTACAAATAACATCAAATGCATGTAGCTGGGTAGATGTTTTCCATAACAACGCTCCGAGAAATTGCATTAAACCTCAGACATTATCCCTGGTTTTATAGAATTGCCCACAGAGACAGACACCAACATCACTATTAAGTATCAAGAAAGTACCAGGCTTGTTACAGGAGCTTTATGAGAGCCAAGGATCAAATATTTTTTCACAGTTTTATGTGGATAGTTTCATGAAAATTGATCAGGTCTAAAAAGTCACAGTCCAAATGAAGCTAAGGTTAAAGATAATTTATACATGATATTCCTAATTTTATTCTGAGCCCTTTTATTACTATGTAGGCCTTTATGACTTTAAAGAAAATGTCAGTGGCAGCAAATGACATTGTACTGAATAATCTAGTTATGAGGGAAAAGACATTTAAAACTATTCCAGATCAGCTTTGCTCTGTTCTGCTGAACTTAACAGTTTTATCCCACACAGCTGGGCAAAACTCCTGCCTGGATTTTTAAATCGTCTTCACGGTTGCTTTGCGAGCCAAGGTCTCTTCCTCTCCTCTTTTTATTTCCTTGGAAATTTCACGTTTTCCCCCTTTTTTTTTTCCCAAGTACTTGGAGGCAATTCAGCTCTGCCTCCCACGCCCAGGGCTGTCTCACCCTGTGTGCTGCTGTCTCAGGGTCCAGCCCAGCCCTGCATGTTCAAGACAGGGGAAAATTTGCTCAGTTCCTGATGTTTGTGATTTTTACCTGTCCTTGGGAGCAGCAACTGTGTCCCATCAGCTCCACAGCAGGGACAGAAATTGGAGACAAATTCCTGCTGCTCTTGACATGGTCAGACAAGATATTTCCCTAAATCTCTGTCTGTACAACACCAGGAACAGGGGTGGGTTTGAAGGGCATCTGTGCCTCTTTCTTGAAGCAGCCACATCCCAATTTGCTGGTTTTGTTCCCATCTCTCCTTTTACTCCTTATATCCAATCTCCAATCTCTACAACAACAAATCTGCAGAATATTATGGCTATTTACTGAGTTATTACAGAGCCACTGTCTCAGGGCAGCAACATCAGCAATTTTTTTTTTCCTTTTTTCCAAGAAAAAAAGTGGTAGAGATGCAGAGTGACACCTTGGGCAGAGGTTGACACCCCAGTTGATGCAGGGAGGAGGTCTGGAGGGTCACCTTTTCCCATGGGAGTTCCCTGGAGCTTCCTGGAAGAGTGACCAGACCACAGCCCTGTTCCTGTTGCTCCTCGTGGTGGGAACATTTGTCTTATCCCTAGTTCTCTCCAAGAAAAGGTTTCTGTGGGATGAAAGACCCAGGGAATGTGCCCCCAAACATTGTGGGCACTTAAGTACCTGAGATAAGCTAAAACTACCCAAATTCCATGGGATGGATTCCCTTAATATTTCAGGATCTTGATTCAAACCGTGCTCCTTGATGAATTTTGGCTTTGATGGAACAGGAGGATGAACACATTAATCTGGCACAGATACAGCTCTGTTGTAAAGTTTTTATAGGAATATCAGTCATTGTGTGGTTTACTAGGAGGAAACAGTGTTAATAAATTAGAATAAAGAGTATTTTCATGTAACTTTTGGGTTTATATTTAAATTTCTTTAAAATCCTTGGTGTTTAACAGCTTGTTGGGTTTTTTTTTGTTTGTTTTTGGGTTTTTGGGGTTTTTTTTGGTGGCTTTTTTTTTGTTTTTTTTTTTTCCTCTGTGCATGATTTCTTGCTCAAAGAAAGAAATGAGAGTTCTTATCATTGACAGTCTTCCCAAATTCTGCCACTGTCTGAATCCACACTACCCCTGGTTTTCCAGATGCTTGTTTGAAAGGCAACTGTTATTGCATGTCATAATTGTGTTCATAGCTGAGTAAACACCTTCACAGGTGCAAAAAGGCCCGAAAGCTGCAAGAGTTGTAAGGCTGAAAAAGCAGAAATTTTATAGCCTTGTCATGGACAAAGGAGGTGTAGAAATGAAATACAATATTTTCCTCTGTCTGAAGTGTAACACTTGATTAGCTTGAAAAGCAGAGAGCCGTGTGGCCGTGCACAGGATTTAATCAAAACCGTAGCTTTGTTTGAAAAGTGATTAGGTAAAAATGTCATTGATTTCTGCAGCAAATCTGCTCACTGAGGATTTCAGAGCCATAGACTCCTTTCTCTTCATAATATTTATATTTTAGCTGGTTTTCAGCAGTGGCCAAATAGAGCTATCAGGCTAAAATAAGAGTAGAAATTGTTGTGGCAGAGTTTTTTTTAAGTGCAAGGCGAATCTTGGCTGTGGGATTTGGCTCTTCCTGTTCTCTTTGAGCACCTCTATCTTTCCATATTGCTATCTTCAATTTATATTTAATTTAATCAGAAACCAAACTCCTCTTGGGTCAGCCAAGCTGAGCTGAGAAGGCAAAGGGCAAGAGACCTGGAAAAAGTTTATATTGGAGTGCAAGAATTCCAGAGCAGCTGTGGCTGCTCCATCCCTGGCAGTGCCCAAGGCCAGGCTGGACACTGGGGCTTGGAGCACCTGGGACAGTGGGAGGTGTCCCTGCCATGGCAGGGGTGGCACTGGGTGGGATTTAAGGTCCCTTCCAACCCAAACCACCCTGGGATTCCCTGAAAGAATTGCTGCATATCAGGAAAAGTGTTCATCCTCATCCATCCCCATCCCCATCCCCATCCCCATCCCCATCCCTGACCTCAGCTGTGTTTCCAAATGAGCCCAGTGTGGGCCAGGTAGGGAATGGCCACAATGGATGCTCCTTCCCAACTCCAGCTTGTTGCTGTTTTGGTCAAGTAAATTAATTAAAATGCAAATTTAGTTGAATATATATGTTAAACTGTGAATATTTTTTTCCCTAAATGAGTGGATCTGTCTCCTGTAATGTGTATCTTTAAAAGGAAAGTCATTCCCTAGTTACTATAATCAGTATTATAATATAATTATAATATAATTATAATATAATTAGTGGTATTCTCAGAAACAGCCTAAGTAAAATAAATACATATTAACCTGTTCTTTCTTATTAAGTTATTTCATCCAAGTATTGTTCAGATGAGCAAATGTTTCATAAAACTTTTCCCATAATGTTGGAGAAATTATCAAATCCCCCTTTACCTGAACCTCTTATAATACGATTTTTAATGAGACAGAAGATATCACAGAAACCCTTGAAGAGTCCTGGAGAGATATTATTGATCTTTGGAGTTAGATCACCTTAATGATTATCTTTCATAGCAGCTGGAATATTTTGTTCCTTGTCTGCCAGAAAGACACATCTGAAGGTTAAATACAGCAGGATGGAGCAAAATTTTGTTGAAAGTTTATAAATCCATCACATGGAGGAGGAGGAGAGGGTGGTTTCCTGCAGAATTCCCTAAAATGTCTCCTTGCTCCTGCTCAGAAACACCAGGGAGCACATGGCCAGGGTCTGTGGCTACAAATTAGGGACAAAATCAGGTCTGTTCAAACCTGGCACTTTGAAAAATGGTAAAATTCATCCCCGGGAACACCCAGCATGTGTTCACTGAATCCTGGAATGGGTTGGGTGGGAAAGGATTTTAAATCCCACCCAGTGCCACCCCTACCATGGCAGGGACACCTCCCACTGTCCCAGGTGCTCCAGCCCCAGTGTCCAGCCTGGCCTTGGGCACTGCCAGGGATCCAGGGGCAGCCACAGCTGCTCTGGGAATTCACCCTGTGCCAGGGCTGCCCACCCTGCCAGGGAACAATTCCTAATTCCCAATATCCCACCCAGCCCTGCCCTCCTGTGTGAGACTTTCCAGCTCGTCCTGTGCCCTGATTTCTGCTCTTCCAGAAGCACAGCATCCCTCGCTGCAGCTCAGCACCAAGGAGATTTTCCCTTCTCATGTCAGAGCCTGCCAAAGCCTCCCAGTGCCTCACCAGTGCCCAGGGCAGCCCGAGCAGCCTCACAAACAACGGATTTGATCTTTTTCTGAGCTGGACTTCATTGGAATCATGTTATCAATTCTTCGTCGGGATCCTTGAGGGTGTTTTGCAAAGAAATCAGCACGTGTGGTTTCATAATGATGTTCCACATTTCCCTTCAGAAAAACCAGCGCAGAGGGGAGTGTTGCCAGAGGTTTTATGGCTCAAGTCTAACCTTCCTTAACCTTTTTTTTTTTCTTTTTTTAATGTCTCCCAGTATTGACAAGGCCTTTAATTTGTGATCCGAGGCTGTAGCACTTCTCAAGATTAAGCAGCATTAGTGCTGCGTTAGGGAGCAGCACCTGGTGGCTGGGAAGGAGGGATCTGTGGGCAGATCCCACCTGCTTCCAACCCCATCCAGGCTTGGGGGAGGATGGATCCAGGGCCAGCTCTCCCCTTCTTCTCAGACAGTGCTAAATCAGCAAATTGTACTTCACGTGGCAGATAAATTTATTGGAAAGAAGACCCAAAGCACCAGGAGGAGAATTAGGATAAATAGACTGGAGTGGAAAGGGCTTGGGTTGTGCTCCTGCTCCGGGTGTTTGGGGACACGGGGTGCCCTGAGCATCCTCCCCACACCACTCCACACCATAACTTCTGCACAATCCATGGAAAAGACACCCAGCCCTGGGGACAGCCCTCCCCCAGCCCAGCTCCATCCCAGGAGCCTCATCCACCCCCCCAGACGCTGCTGCAAACACAATTGAACAGATTTTGGTTCTCCTCCTGCACCGGGATGAGCAAGCTCCAGGGTGCTCCCAAAAGACTTGGAATTCAGGATGAGCAAACTCCAGGGTAGTCCCAAAAGACTTGGAATTCCCTGTGCAGGGCCCAAGAGCAGCTGCTCAGCTGGGATCACTGCTGGACAGTGGGACAAGCTTATCCATGGGCTGGGAGGGCACTGGAACTGAGAGGAGGGACCAGGAGGGGACCAGGGGGGACTGTGACAGCTCTGTGCTGCTCCAGGATCCTGCAGCACTGGAGCATCCCTCCAGTGGCCCTTTAAGCCAGATTGAAAGATGCTGTGCACTGCCAGGCTGACAAAAAAGCGTCGTTTTCCGAGCTGTGGAAGCGGCTCTGGGCGTTTAATGTCTCTCAATGGCTGGGGTGGGATAGCACTGCATCCTCTGAAAGCCAAGCAGCTGAATCCTTGTGCACTGCTTTGAAAAATTAGGGGCATTCATAATGTCTGATATGTTGCAAGGCAGGATGATTTAACAGATGGTTTAAAAGGAAAATCAGCATGTCAGGCAAGGCCCGGTGTGCCGCTCTCTGTAGGTTTCTGTAGAAGGGGAGAGTGATAAAAAATGTTTCTCTTCTCTGTTTCAACACTGAGAGATGTTCAAACTCGAAACCTTGAGGGAAATTGCTTAATTACCCTCGTGGTGTCAGTGGTCCAGAGCAGTGGGAAATTTCAATTCCCTGCAGAAAGGGGTCAAATAGGGAACAACCAGGACACTTTTTAAACTCTTGTTAATGCCTCATAACCTTTAATGAATAATTTTCAGTGGCACAGCCAAGCCAACCTCACACAAAAGACAGTCATATTTGCCTTCTGCACTGGAGTTCACCTAAATTCTGGGCACAAAGAGAAAAACATAAACAGCATTTTTGCTTCCATGTAGCCAGAATATCAGAAAGGAAATTTTGATTTTTAAACGTCCCTACTCCTGTTATGCCTTGACTTATAATTTCTATGGAATTCTAAATTTAATGTGCAAAAGAAAGTTAACTTTTGTTTTAAAAGTGTGGTGAGCAAGGCTAACCCCATACCCTGCATTCAACAATTCCACATTATTTTTATTTTAGAAAGAAGAGTTAATATTTAAAGTTGCCCTTTAATACTCATTTGGAAGCACTGATTGAATAATAACCCAAGCAGCTCAGTGTATCACATCTCTATTAAATTCTCTTGCCTTTTTTAAGATGGAAAAAAGAACTTTTTTCTTCCTCTAAATGCAAATCTTTCTGTGTAACACTGTGCCTAATCTACTACAACTAATTAATCTGTTTGAGCTGATGAAATGTTACCTCTGCATTTTTTGTTCCTTGTATACAATTATTGTAACAGTGGTGAATAAATCAATATTCCCAATCCAACTGTAAAAAACAATCAAGAAAAGCAGTGCTTCTCAGGGAAAAAACACCAAATAATATTTATTAACTCTGTCTCAATCCACAGCAGAGCCTAATACCATTCAAGCATTTTCTGCAAGTGTAATAAGCAAACTCAAATACATGATGAAAGTGGCACATGCCAATAATTTCACCATTTTACACTGCAGAGTAATTGAAGGATTTAATGAGAAACAAACCAATAAAAATAAATAGACCATGCGAGAGGAGGAGAAACTGATCTAAAATGGAAGTTGCTCCATTGTGAGTTTTAGGGTTTTTTTTTTTCCATGGTTTGCCCAGGAAAAAAAAAGAAAAAAAAAAACAGGTTTGGGATGATTTGGTCTTTATTTCTACTTATTTTACATTTTGCAGTTTGGTTTCTGGAGAGGAGAGAAACACTTGTTCTGTGGAGATTTGATTCTGCATCAAGATTCTCTCCCTCTGCCTCCGCTTCCCGCCGAGCCGTCCTTTTCCCGCTGAATTCCATGATGAATTGGATCTTTCTGCCTCAAGTTAGAAACTGTTTCTGTTGTATTGGTATTTATAAATAACTCCGAGCAGCCCAGCCTTTTAAATAATGGCACCGAGTCCTTCTGCTTTTAGAAATGTCCATAAATCACCGTCCTCATGAAGGGAATTCTGATTACAAATAAACTCCTTTGTCTCAGCAGTGCCCCTAAATTTTGGCCGTGTACAAATGTCTCACTGAGCTCACAAAGCAGGGATGTGCTTGGACACACAGAATATTTTAGTCTTACATCTTTATGATCTACCTTTTTGCTAAATCCAGAGTTGAATTCACCTTTCAGTCGGTCTGACCTATCAGAATTTCACAAAGAGATTTTTTTTTTTTCTTACAAAAAAGCCTTGAACTGAAGAATCCGGACCTCTGTTTCAGCCCCCCCAAAGCTGGTGCCACAGTAAGTGCCAGAACCTCCCCCCTGAGGATTTTGGGAGGGCACAGGATCAGAGATGCTCCCAGCCAAGCCCAGGGTGACACTCGGTGAGGAGAGGTTTGGATTCAAAGGTGACACCCCAAAGCACTGGAGTTTTAAAGCAAACATGGGCATGGCTCAAAAAGGCCAACGAGTGAGCTGTTTCTCACTTGCTCTCCCCACTCAAAACATAAATACATAAAATCTCTGTTCATTTTTGAGCAAAATCCCTGAGAAATGTGGACCAGAAGGGGCTCCTCACTTGCTGAGAGCACGAGCCGGGCAAAGCCCAGCTTGCTAAAGCTGAACATGGAGAGCAATCACTCCAAACACCGAGCACTGTACACCTGGTAAGAGAAACAACAAAACACAACCTCATCTCTGAAGGGGATTCTTTTCAGCTGCGTTGGTTGGATGTTTTTTCCTTGTATGCACAATTGGAAACACGGGCTTGTAATAAATTATTGCTTTGTGTGGTGCTTTGGGAAGGAGGGAGAGGGCAGGTTCAGAGCCCCAGCGTGGAGAGGGCTCTCCCTGGACAGCTGAGGGCCAAGCTCAGTGTACAGGTCAGCGACCCTCCTATAAAATCTTTCAAGTGCTTGCCTGAAGAGTATTGACTGTCCAGAGCCTTTTATTTCATACCAAGTTCAAATGTAATGTCTTTATGAGCATAATGCACAAATCAATGGATTAGGACATTCAGATTATTTAGATGGAGCTGAGAGTGTGCAGAATACACTGAGGAGTTGTTCAAACAATTGACAGGGATTTCACAGAATAGGGTCTCCTAATAAAATGTTTTCTATCTCTTTACATGTCAAGGATGGCAAGTTTTGCCTAGGCAATGAAACAGGAATTTTTGTTTTATCTACCTTGGCAAAATGAAGGTTGGAAGAGTTAAAAATCCTATATTTTTCTGAATTTAGACCAGCAAATCCCATTATATTATTATTATTATTATTATTATTATTATTATTATTATTATTATTATTATTATTTCTTCAGTAGTGTGGAGGACATGGACTCTTCCATATCCCGTTCTTACAGAGCACATAAAGGTCCTCCCACCCCAGTACCTCTTCTTGCAGCAAATTTATTTCCTGTTATAAGTAGAGTTTAGTCTGTTATTTTCCATAGAAGCACCAGGAGATAATGAATAGGAATTTCATTTTTTTAATTTTCAATTTTTAATTTCTATTTTGAATTTTCATTTCCTCTTTCATGGTGCCTGAAGGACACCCATGACAACAAGAACCCATTCAATCTCCTATCACAGAGCCAAACCCAAACCCCATCACTCCACACTGAACATTTCTCACCTGTATCCCATTTTCCTGTCCTCCTTTCCATCCACCATGGCCATGGGCTCCTGCAGGGCAAAATTCCACCCCGAAATTCCCTGATTTTGTTCATTCAGGGTAAAATAAAACTGTTTAGACAAGCCAGGTTATGGAATCAAGAATTATTTTGGTACAGCTCAAGGTCAGCTGCCCTTTTAGTGCAAGTTCTAGTGGTCTCACATTTTTTGGCAGGAGCACTTCACTAATGAAATACAAACCAGTGTGTCACAAGTGTTTTTGCAAGGTTTTAATGGCCCTAACTCGAGGACCAGAACCTCTGTCTGTGCACGGGTTTGCTCCTTGTGCTAAGTGTTTATTTTTCACTCTCCCAACGGGGGGAACAAAGAACTGGAATTGCTCTGATGTCAAATTCATGGATGCAGAAATGTGTGAGACAGAAGAATTGAGCATTATTCTCACTCCTGCCGTGACTTCTGGCAGGGAGAGGGTGGCACAGCAAGCCAGGCTGAAGGTTTCAAACCCTGGCACACCTTGAGCCTGGACTTCTCAATTCTGGCATCCTCAGCCTTGCTTTTCCTCTTTTCCCAGGCTGAGAAAGGGCCAAGCCCACCACGGACTCCAACCCTTCCAGCACAGAGAGGGAAATTGCTTTTAGTGGTGCAAAACCCCTGGAAAACTTTCCCCAGGAGCCAGGGGAGCAGTGATTCCCAAAATCATATTTCTGGAGCAGATGACCTCCTGTGGTCCCTTCCAACCTGACCCATTCTGGAATTCTGGGATCCCTTGGCAGACAAAAATGTAATGCATTTGTACATGGAAATGAGGAATATTTCCCAAACCTGTGAGGGTGTGTTTGCTGTGGGTACTGCAACTGCCAGGCAAGATTTGAAACTTCCAAGGGAAAAACCCTGGCCAAGGATCCAGCAGCTGGCAGGAGAATTTATGACAGTGGTGACACAGAGAATGTCACTCAAAAACTTTTAGGCATGTTGCAAACTACCCTTATCCTGCTGCAGCAGTGGCATGAGCAGAACAGTCGAAATAGCAAAAAAATCCATTAAAATTTAGTTTTCTGTCATAAATTCATTAATTTTAGTGTAATTGGTGTCTTTCCCCACCATTCCAGAGCTCCAATCCCAAGTATTTCGGTGTTGGTAATGACTCGACTCACCCCATCACTAATTAAACAAATCATTTCCAAAGAACTGGGAGAAATCCCTGTGAGCAGCTCCCCCAGAAAGGGTGGGATTTCAGGCAAAAACTGCCTGCTGACCACCAAAGCCACACCTGCCCCAGCTCAGCCATCACCATTTCCCATGGGATACAACACAACCTGTTCCCAGTGCTCCTCGCTCTCCAGAAAGCTCCAAAATCACCAAATCAAAGCCCAAACATAGGAATTTCTGAGGATGGACCAGCAAAACCCAGTAAAACCCTTTAACCTTCCCAGTGCTGCCTCCCTGGCACTGCTGCTGATGGATGCTGGGTTTCCCAAATGGGTTTCCCAAAGCAGAGGGATGTGGCAGTGTCCTGCAGGAATATTCCACAGTTTTTATCCTCCAGTCTGACCTATGATCAGCTTGCCAGTTTGTATTTTTGTTCCACAAGGTGTATTTTTATTGTGAGGCTCCCCTGGAAATTTTATGGAGTTTCCAGGTTGTCTGTATAAATAAATAAAAGGAATATTAGCGTGTCACAGCATGTTCTGGTCTGGTGTGGCAGAGCTGCCTTTTTCTCCCTTGTTTTTACTTTTTTTATCAATGGAAATTATAAGGGGGATATTTCCACTGCCTTAGCTGTCAGCCAATCCATGTAAATCCCTGCAATTATGGGAGAAAAATAAAAAAAAAGAAGTGTCCCTTCATTGCCAATCAGAATTTCATTTCTGGCCTCCCCTGCATGCTCGTAGAAGCCTTTCCCAGGGATGCCAGGACAAATAAGTGTGCTGCATCTCTGGAATGCTCATTTTCCAGTCATTCCAGGAAGATTGGCGGGTACGTTGCACGCTTCCAGTGTAATTAGTCTTTTTTAATGAAATGGACCCTGGATATCTTCCACTGCGGAGCTCCAATAATAGAATTTAAGTGAAAGTAATTTCAAAGTGCAACAGTAGTTTACATATTAGTTATTGTATAAAGAAAAAAAAAAAACCTGCTCTGCTGTTCTAGGTTAAATGCAATTAACATCCAGGCCTTCTGCAAGGCTCCTGGGAGGGAATGATTGGTTTGGCAGGTTATTTCTCAGATTTTGATAAAAAGAAAAAGAAACTCCCCATTATTTTCATGAGAAACCCTCGCTGAAAATATTCCAGCCCTCTCTAGATTCAAGCCCTCCAAGCAAGTCAGTAGAACATGAATGTAACTCCAGAATTTGGACTAATTAACTATTGCTCAGAAGCACAATTACCATGTGAGCTGCTGCCCGTAGAATATTGCAGATAAATAACATTTTGCAAGTCCAAGTAGATGTCAATTCCTTTCTAATTAGCATTTGCTGTGAGAGGAATGGACAGAGTTTTCAGTTTGGTTTTGGAAAAACAGAGTGTGCAGAACCCTGATGTGGGAGCAAACCTTGTGGTAACAACACAAAAACATATTCATTACATGCCCTTTTTTCACCCAGCTGTATCCTATATCCAAAGAAAACTGTGGGTTTATGAGAAACACAGAAAGAACTATTACAGAATTATTGCAAGATTGCTCAAATCTGAAAAAAAAAGATTTTTTTATTTTATTATTATTTTCTTTCTTTATCCCTAGTAAGCACATTTTTTAAAAGCGATTTATTTTCTCATTTGAAAAGTCAAATCTTTCACTCCCAATTGTTTCTACAGACTGCCTGGTTATCTAGGAATAAAATCTAGCCCTCACAGCATCTACGAGCCGGTTTGATGGGGTCTTATTGCAAAGGACCTCACAGAAAGTTGCTCCTTCTTAGTTGCATAGGAATGCTTAGATCAAATCCCACTATTTTAATGTTTCTATGGGGGGAAAACCAGATGCAGTGCAGGCCAAACAAAACACTCTGGCTGCCCTGGGTTGTTTTCCTTGCCTTCGGACACTCTCTGCAATGTAGATGGTCCTTCACAGGCTGTTAAACACAACCTCTGGCTCGGGAAGTCCCAGAGATGCAGATTTTTGGAGATGGGAAAACAGACAAGGAAAGCCTCCCCTTCCTCATATTCGTGGAATCATGGAATGGTTTAGGTTGAAAAGGACCTTAAAGTCCCCAGTTTCCCCCACCCTGGCATGGGTAGGGACACCTTTCACTATCCCAGGGTGCTCCAAGCTCCAGTGTCCCACCTGGCCTTGGACACTGCCAGGGACTCATCCCAGCTATCAGCCAGGTATTGGGCCAGATGGATTGTTAATGCATCCCACAATTGCTCTGCCTTTAGTACAGCCAGAGCATTTTACCTTTAGGAAATTGCAGCTTGAGCGTGTTTAAAACCTACTCAAGTTAATAGAAATGTTCTCATCGACTTCACTGAGCTCTGGACCACTCTCTCAGATGCTTCTTTTCACCTTGACCTTCACTCAACGTCAAAAATTTCGATTTCTAGTGAAAGTCAGTCATCTAAAACATAAGGAGAAGTAGATACTTCCGCAGGACAATTAATTTCATCTTTAAAGAAGTGGCTAAAATATCCCCTTCTCCCCATCGACCACAGAAATATCCTGGATGTGAAACCTAAAATAGACACCCAGCTCTTGGAAGGCCGTGATAAATGAGCTGACTCCCATCCTTAGTGGCACAGTGGGGGGTAGTAGCGATAAAGTGAATTTATCAGCCCGAAAATAAAAGGAATAATTGCCAAAAAGGACAAACAAGGTGCAGATAGACAAAAAAAAAAAAAAAAAAAAAAATCCTCCAGAAAAGGTGAGGTTGGAGACATCCAATGCAGCATTCGTGTCTGGATCAGTTCTAGGTGCAACCTACTTTACTCCAGACCTCCAGGTTGCTTCATCCTTGTTTTTGGCATACCTGGGATTTTGGTTTTCTTCACCTTTTAGTGCCTGGACAGCAGAACAGGGACAGTTGTGACCTTCACACTGGGCATGGCCACCAAAACCCCATTTCCCGCATTCTGCTGGCTCTCATCTGAGCTGACCTCATCCAAACCTCCCTGTGCCACCACCCATCTCCAGCTGCTGGCTTTCCTCAGGAAATACTATTCCTTGGATTGTTTATTTTGCTGTTATGAGTGTGTTTTGCTACAAGAAATTGCACTTAATTATGTTACAATATTTTCAGCGCTGTTAATGTTAAAATTAATGCGTCGAAAATGATTTTTAGTTAATTTTTACTGGGTGTTCATGGATAATTGATAGGGAATTTGTTATTAAATCTTTTATTTGACTGATTACTTAATCATTCCCACATGGTTATTGAAGACAATCTTACATATAATTAATTTCACTAATAGAGACTCCCCATGTTTTCCTTCCTAGGCCAGTGTCTGCATGGTTATCATGTAATTTAAGGCTTTCCTGGGGCAGCTTTAAATTATGCACATATTTGTATTAATTATACGTGGCCAGATCCTGCTACCTCGTGTAGAGTGGTGAACACCTCCTCCTGGAAGGAGCTTCTCTGGCACCAATGGGTTAAAATCGATGGAAAACAAGGGAAAAGCTGAAGAGACAAAGAGCTGAAGTTTGGTCCTTCACAGGTATCTCCTGCCCTGTCCCTTTCGTCACGGCTAATCCACGGGTTGATCCTCTACATCCTCATTTTGGGATGAGAAATGTGACAGCACAGGAAGCACCAGGACACAGGGAAGGGAGCAAGAGCCTCTCCACCTATGAATCCAGAGATCCAGGGCAAACAGGCAGCAGCAAAGGAGCACGGGCCCTGACAGGGAGCAAAGGATGCTCAATGTCAGGAGAAAGCGCGGAGTTATCCATCAGCTGACACGCCAAATTCCTGACAGGATGCTAAGTAATGCACCTGGTGCCAATTATTGACTCCCAATGACAAATTGGGTTTGCATATTGCATATTTTCCCCCAGACTATGGAAGTAATCACTGACTACAGCGCTGCACTTCCAAGGGAAGGTGGGAAGAGCATGTGAGAGGCAAGTCCCGAGGAATTAACATGAGCAGCATGGCCCTGGCCTGCTGTGATTTGCATTCTGATGACAGCAGCAGGCTCTGCAGAACCCCAGGCCTCCACCACAACCAGGAATCCACGACCAGATCCATGACAAGGCTGCCTGGGAATCCCCAGTAACAAGGGATAGAACAAGGGGAAACGGCCTCAACTTGTACCAGGGCAGGTTTAGATTGGAGAGCAGGAAAAATTCTTCATGGAAAGAGTTGTAAAGCTCTGGCACAGCTGCCCAGGGCAGGGGTGGAGTCTCCATCCCTGGAGGGATTTAAGAACCTGTGGATGTGGCTCCTGGGGACAGGGGCAGTGGTGGCCTTGGCAGTGCTGGGAATGGTTGGATTTGAAGATCCTTTTCCACTCCTAATGGCCCTGTCTAAACATGGGCAGGGTAGAGCAAAACCCAGCTGCTCCTCTCCCAAATCGTTCTCTTCTCCCTGGATTCAACAGGATGGGGCACAGCACTCAAGATAAGCGTGAACTCAACCCTTTGCAGCATCAGTGACATAACAAGAACTTTAAAAATCAATTTACTTGTGGGGGCCTGAGTGGAAAACAAGCTGAATGCAAAAGAGTGGCCATGATAAGTTCATTTAAAGCAGAGACTCTTCCCAGCTAACGTTTTTAGCTGCCCTCAAGAAATTCTCTGCCACGTAGCAGCATTTCTGGGAAAGAAAATGGTTTTATAAACCCATCTCTGCACATAACTTCCAAAACAATCAGGGACAGTGTTTTTACTTGTAGAAGGATGAAATATTTTATTCCCCAGGGACTGAGAACTTAGAGGACAGTTTAGCTGTTGGATTTAAAAACTAAAACCCATCATCAACCAATGCCCTACCTGGTATTTCCAGTGTTTTGTTATTTTGATTAATTTAGGGGATTCCAGTGGGCAGAGACTCTTGAAACTGAGGCCTGTGAGAGCCTCTTCCACCCCATTGCTGGAAATCTCAAGCCCACCAAGGCAGCATCAGGCCCCCTCCACCAAGGCCCCCATTAATATGGGCGATAACCACTATTTCTCCCCACACACCATTTAAATTCTAAGACACTGACAAACTATAATTCACGGGGAACCATTTGAAATTATTATTATTCAATGGCTTGTAAACTGTATCTCATCATTAAACAGAATAATAAATAAAAATAATGACCAGCCTTCAAGCCAGTGGTGGGAAGAACGCGCTTTCCTGACGAAGACTTGGTTCGTTTTACCGTGTTTTAATTAAAAGCAAAAGCCATCCTTTAATTGTGAGCTTTAGGCGTTGGTGTTTGGGGTGAGGAACTGGAGGAAATCCCTTATTGCACCTTGTTCCTGGTGCCATACAGACCAAGCCATAGGTTGCTGAAGGAAAATAGCCCCACGGATATTTTACAGTACCAAAACCTAGCTCGGGGCTACAATCCCCAGATGAAAGGCGGCAGCTCCTGGAAGAAACGAGGAATTTGTCGTCGTGGCTGTTTGAAGTGTGCAGGAGGAGGAGGAGGAGGAGAGGAGGAGGAAAAGGAGGAGGAGGAAGGGTTAAAGCCCCCAGCCCAGCCCTGCCTTGCCCATGGTCAGCCACCTCGTGTAATTCCATTAGGGTGCGAGATTCAAATGCAGAATTAGCTGTTGCCTACGCAGAATTATGTTAAACATGGCCCAGACTGAAAATCAATATTCTGCTTAAGTAACTGGCCCTCCAGTAATTTAATGAAGCTAAATTGCATTACACGGAGGTAAGGTGGTGGGGGACCATTTTGTCTCAAACCTTCCATTATACAGTGACTGTACAGCTGGATGCCTAAAGAGAAATTAAACATATACACTCATTTCTTCTTGAAGTTGGAACAGTGTTTTTTACACTGGATTACTTGTCTCCTTCCTTAATTTAAAACTACAGTAAATAATTTGCAGCCACATAATTAGGAAGGAGGCACAGTCTCGTAATAAGAGGAAAAAATTGCTACCAGAGTATTAAAGGATATTTTTTTTTTACTTGGCGAGAAAAAAAAAAAGAAAAAGGACATTAAATGTTAGATCTGTATTAAAAATGTAATTCTAAAGGGTTTAAATCTATGACATGTCTACACTGAATTAATTAAATTCATGATCTGATCAAGGACTGAGAAGCTACCTTGGAGCTATCTCTTAAAAATGCTATGTATGTACATGTCAAAATAGGAATTAAAAAAAAAGCAGGCCTTTGATTTATTGGCAATTCATGCATGCATTATTGTGCTTTCTTGCCTGGCAGTAGGAGGGAAGTCAAAGTTTTATAAAGCACCTGAAACCTTCTCCTCACGCCTCGTTATTAAAGGAACTTCCTCGCCGAAGACGCCCGTTCCCAAACTCGGAGCCATCCGCTCTGGATGTGATCATGGTGACATCCACGACGACTCAACTCGTGTTCAAGCTGATTGACAAGAACAAAGAGCCCACAATTACATTATGCAGCACTTGTACTGCACCCTCTTTTATTTATTATTCAGCTGCAAAACTTCAACGGGAAGAAACACTTCAGAGTTTTGTGTCGGGGAGACGGAATTAAATTGACAATAATTCTGGGCCGTATGGTCTGAAGTTCTGCTGATTAGAGATTACTTCCCCCTAAATCATTTGTCACATTGCCTTATAGAAGGGTAAAACAGACTTCAACCATGTGTGGCTGCAGCGGTATCTTTGGGGAAATGCAGGCAGCAGAGTATGTATTGTTTAAAGGGAAAAGAAGTGATTTGCATCTTCAATCGCTATTTTTTCTTGCCTGTCCAACTACCGGAATTTTCCTTCTGTACTTAAAAGGCAGCTAAACAAATGAAATTTATTTATGCCGAATCTGAAGTGAAAAAAGAGGCACTTAAAAGCACGTGTCTGCTTAACACCTCAGAGGGCATCCCTGGCCTGCCAAGATGTGCCAGTGTGAGCTGCAAGATGCAACGTTAGCAGGAAAAGTGGGAACACAGCTCGGAATTGTTGGGTCAGGCTGGTTCTTCCCAAAAAGCTGCTACAGGCCAACAGCACATCAATTCCAGCTTCTCTTTGCTGCTGGTTTGGAAATGATGGTGTAAAGCCCCTGAAGGTGTCAGGGTGCCCTCATTGCTCCAGTCTCACACTTTAATTAAAGCCAGACGCCACTGTCAGCCATCAAATCTATACCTCAGGTCATTAAAGTGAAATTCCTTGGCTGTTGCCAGACCAGAATGTACAGAGGATGCTCTGAAAGGCCACAAAGAAAGTGAGGGGAGTCAAGGGGTGCCCACCTCTGTTTCCTCCTGGTGCTTCCAAGCCAGAGCACCACCAAAATCTGAATATTCAGCTCCAGCAATGACCTGGTCCCGTGTCAGCTGAATGTGGAAATGTTTCATGGATGTGTAGCTCCAGACAGGCAGGAGCAGGAACATCTCCCTTCCTTCCCAGGAAAGCTCCATCTGGATCAACACCACCTTTGCCAAAAGACAGTTCCAGCATCATCTCAGGCAATGAGGGAAGGAGCTGAAAAATTCAGTCTCTCTTTTGCACTTTATTGATTGAGAAGGAAAAGACTTCCAAGAGAAATTATTTTTACACCCTTGAATACCATCTAGCAGATCTATATTTTGTCTCTTTTCGACTCAAAAGATGTTTCACTCCCTTATTTCTTTTGGAATGGCAATTCAATAATGTGTGGCTGAACATTTATTAATTACATTCAGTTTAAGGAATTATTTTGAAGGGTATAGCTGCTCTCAGAAATCCTGAAACACTTTTGGTTTGATTTCTGAGTCCATTAGAACTGAAATGTAGCTGTTCCCTCCCACACTGAGTTCCTGGCTTGTACTTGAAACCAGGAATGGCAGGATTTTTTCCTAGTAAAACATGAGTTTAAACACATATTCAACAAGGGAAAGACGTCATGTATTTTATAACACAAGGTCCTTTAGAGCAAGTGACCCAGCTTATTTTTTTTTTAAGATGCACCTTTATGTTCAATGATATTTCCTTTGGGGTTTTCATTAACATTCCATCAAAAAAAAAATAAAAGCTTTTTTTTTTTTTTTAGTGAAATACCTTGACTGATGAGTTTAGCGTTTTCCTCCTGCTCATATTTACATTTAGTGTTTTGATGATGTTAAATTCTACAAATGAGAGCAGTTTTTAAGTGTTCCTTTCAACACTGCCTGCCTTTTCTGTTTGATTTCTCTTGCTGATGGTGTGTTGTCAATGCTGAATGCTGGAATTGTTGTTGAGCAGGCACAGCTGGATGAATTAAAGTCTCTCCAGTAACTCAAACCAGAAATGACTTCATCTCAAAACTTTCCATGTAGCACAGGTCAGAGCTCTGAGTAGGGACAAAAGTAATGGGGTTACCAGAGGAAGAAAAAGTCAAAAGTACAAGTCAAAATACAGAGAGCAGTCTGGGCTCGCCTTGTGCAGCAATTTCTCTCTGTTACAGAGTGAAGCCCTGATGGAGACATTTGATAAGTAATTGTATTTTAAGTTCAAGTAGAATATCTGCATGTGTGCAGATACAGAGCCCTGTACACTTATCTTATTAGCTATTTACTTAAATTATCTGTTGGGTATCCTAATATATACCTAGTGTCGCCTAATGATATCATCTACTAATTTATTCAAGGAATTTTGCCAAGAAACAAATAAAAGCCTCGAACACAAACATTTCTTCCCCATTCATTTAGAGCTCAACACAAACAGAGAAGCATTTCAATGTGGCCCAGGCAGATTTTCAAAGGTAACATCTTTAATTAACAGGAAGCAATTTTATAAAGTCAATACAAGGAGGGATGGTGTAATTAGACGTGTCTGAGTGTTCCTGGGGTGGGATGGGATGGGATGGGATGGGATGGGATGGGATGGGATGGGATGGGATGGGATGGGATGGGGAGGCAGGGGATGTCCTCACCCCAGCCCTGCTCCTCCTCCACCCACCAGCTCCTCAGGAATCCCTGCTGCCTCACTCCAAAAAAAGCTCTTGCCCTGCTCTGGCAGCACGGGGAGCTAGAAAATTTCTTTTCATATCAAAACTTTTCATCTGTTTCCTTCTTTCCTGAAGGGCAAAATCACCCTCAGCATGTTCATGTTTGAACTGGGGCAAAGAGGGAGCAGCCCCTTCCCCCTTGGTGCCCTTTCCAGATTTTCCTGCTGAGTGTTCCATGCTCCCTGATGTTCATCAGGAACAAGATGACATCTCCCATCACTGACCATCATGCCAAAATTTTGGAATCACAGAACCACAGAAGGGTTGGGTTGGAAGGGGACTTTAAAGACCATTTGATTCCACCCTCTTCCACCATCCCAGGGGGCTCCAAGCCCTGTCCAACCTGGCCTTGGACACTTCCAGGAATGAGTTCACAACCTCTCTGGACAGCCTATTCCAGTGCCTCACCACTCAAATAATATTGTTTTAAGCCTTTTCCCTTATTTTAAGTCTTCTCCCTAAGTCTGGGGAAAAGGTTTTGGAATTCCCTCAATTTCTGTGTATGTCCCAACCTCTTCTGGGCTGGATGTGGCTCCTCCAAGCTTCCCACCCACAAGAATCACCAGAATTTCTCCATCCCTTAGTGGAGATGATACAACTCAAGCCTGACATCAGATGTGTTTAAAAACAAAGGTTCAAAACTGTTTTGATAAGTTTGTGTCCGAGGGCCTCTAAAACTCAATGTTGTGTGCTGAAATCAATTCACGTTGTCAATAGCCGGGAATTCCCGGAGCTAAAATTGGGATCTCTTGTTGACTACTGCAGTTCTGGAAAATCAGCATCATGTAAATACAGATATTGAGGATGAACCTGAGAGGATGAGTTACTTTTTAACTGAGCTCGAACAGTCCACACTGGGCCAGCTCATTGGTGCACTGTTAAACCCTTGGTCACACAGGAGCACGGGGTATTTTACATTTTTCCTGTTATGATTTTCTGTATTTCAGGTGATTTGGATTAAATGTACATGTTCAGAGAATCCTGTAGCTAGGACATTGCAAAGAGAAACCCAGAGCTGATGCTCAGCACCCACAAAAGGGATAATTTCTGGGTAATGTTCAAAGTATCAACACAGGTTAATATTTGTGTGTGCAGGAAAATCCACAAAATCCCTACCAAAAATTAAATCTGTTGATCACCATAATTCCAGGTGGTCAGTGGTCACTCTGTGCCCTCAACTTTCCATTCACATCAGTTCTGGTGCAGAGGGGACAATTTTGACAAGGAAGTTTTCCTCCTCCTGCTCCCCCTGGTCAGTGGCCCACGGCAGGGAACGCCGTGGTTCCAAAGCTCTCATGGATTTTAATTCAAAGAATTGGGAACCAAACTGAATTCTTAGGAAATCTCTGTGCTCAGGGGCACCACAGCTTTGTCACCAGTGCTGAGCTGGTGCAGAAATAGCTGGGACACCTCCTGCCCACCTTGCAGGGAGACTGGAGCCCCATGTCCCACCACCCCGCCCTGCCCTCTCCATCCCTCCTGGTTCACTCCAGCACAGGTACAATTTTCTGCCATTCACCAGGCTTTCTTCTTTCCCCTTATTGTTTTTAGCCTTTTCTGTGACCCTTGAAGTCAATTTTAGGGCAACATGGAAAGTGCAACAGGATTTTATTTATGCAGCAAAGACAGGCACGGTGCTACTGTGGGACAGAATTGGGCACCCCTTGCCTCAGCCTCTGCTCCTGCTGTGTGTCCTGGGGTTGTCTGTGGCACCAACGGTGAGGTTTGCACCTTGCTGACCTGAAAAATAGGTGCTTTTATGTTTGCACTGAGATTCCGCCCTTCAGAGGCCTCAACAATTCCAGCTAAAGTTAGTTTTTAATTTCAGGAGCTGTTTGTGATTTAGTCTCTGCCACGCTCACCCTGCTCTGGCCTTGGACACTGCCAGGGATGGGGCAGCCACGATTTCTCTGAGCAACCTCTGCCAGGGCCTAATATCTTCTACCAGAGAGATTTATTTTCTGTCTAATCCTAGATTGTAGAAAATGCCTCTTCCACACATTCCACAAGTTTAAATTAACTTTTGTGGAGCAACTGCTTAGACAAAGGACATGAAGGGCCAAATCCTACATTCCTTCTGTGTTCTGAACACTTAATGAAGGTGAATTTTTGCCCTGCAAGGTTTGTGAGATCCCACTCTCTGCAGCGATGACTCTCTTGGTATTTCCATTTACAAATTTTATTTTCAAGGCCCCATAATTGTATGTAAAGTTTTGCTTGGATCTGAAAGACAAAAAGCCATAACAAGTCAAAGGCTCAGCCTGAGAGAAACAATTGATCTGCATAGAGAGGGAAAGGTATTTTAAAAAGGGGGTTTGATGCTTTTTTCATTCTTACCTTAAATTGCTTTGGTTTTGAGCTCACATTTTATCAACTACAAAATTCACTTCAGTGTAAATCTCATTGATTTCAGCCACATTTTATTCCAGGGATAAACGTGATTTCATTATTCTATTACAAAGCACATTAAAAATAAAACGTAGGTGACAACTTTATCACTGAAGATGGGATTCATTACACATGAGTGAGGGGGATTTTTTTTCTTCAAGAGGGGTTTAATTTGGATTTCTAGCATATAGGCATGCATATATACAGCAGCCAAAGAAGCTATAGCCTGTCATTTCAATAAAACATGTATGAAAGCATCCCTAAGCACCTCCTGACATGTCAGGGGTATATGGTGTACAAGTGTGTCCATGTCAGCAGTGACAAGCTGAACCTTAATGGCTCTAAAACAGTCTTTATGGTTTACTGTACCCGTAATCCATTTTATAATGAGTGCTCAACCACATACAACTATTCTCTGAGTTTCCTCTGCCTTTTAACTCACCCCAAGGTGCCTAAATGAGGGGAAAAACTCCAAATTGTGGGCGATCCTTCCCGGGGAGCATTATGAGCTGAAATACTTATGCAAGACAGGTAAATTAAGAATAAGGCTTTGCTCTAATCCATGGGTTTCCTTCTGTGGATTTTGAGAGAGGCCAGTGCTGACATTTTACTGTGGTTTTGGGGAAGGTTTTAAGTTTCATCAGGCTGGCAAAGCTTTGGACTTAGAAAATGTGGGGATGGGGAAGAGGTGCTGTAAGGCCATGACAGACACCACACATTTAGGGTTCAAACAAAAGCAGAATATGATATTTCCTACCAAGATTTCACCCTGATCCTGAACTTCCATCCATGGGAAATGTCAGCAAGAAGCAGGAAATCTCTGGCAAAGATGTAGCAGGAGCTGGAGCATCCTCTTGACAGCAGTCTCCTGGCACAGAGTTCTTGGCATACACAGAACCATGGGATGGTTTGGGTTGGAAAGGACCTTAAAGATTATCCAGCTCCACCCCCTGCCATGGACAGGGACACCTTCCACTACCCCAGGTTGCTCCAAGTGCCCTCCAAGCTGGGAATTCCAGGGATGGAGCAGCCACAACTTCTCTGAACCAGCTGTTCCTCCTTGTCTGAGGTAGCGGTCT
Source organism: Vidua macroura (assembly GCF_024509145.1). NCBI lineage: Eukaryota > Metazoa > Chordata > Aves > Passeriformes > Viduidae > Vidua > Vidua macroura. The sequence continues at coordinate 1,795,207 of NC_071578.1, read as the reverse complement.
GTGGGACACCAGGCAGAGGCACCATTAGAAAGGAATAAGAAGGTTTGGGATTCCAGGGAAGTGCACAGAGCTGAGGCTCTGACACAGGAATGTGGAATTGTAGAAACCCAGTCTCAGCAGGGCACAGATGGTGCCCCACACCTGGCAGGGAGGCCGGAGACACAACCACGTTTCGCAAGAATGTTTGGGATTTTTCTTAAAATAAATCTATGGTTTAAATCATTTTGTTTCTTAAATTATTATCATGATGCTCATGGTGGTAATAATAAAATGAAGAAGGAGAAGGAGAAGGAGAAGGAGAAGGAGAAGGAGAAGGAGAAGGAGAAGGAGAAGGAGAAGGAGAAGGAGAAGGAGAAGGAGAAGGAGAAGGAGAAGGAGAAGGAGAAGAAAAAGGAAAAGGAAAAGGAAAAGGAAAAGGAAAAGGAAAAGGAAAAGGAAAAGGAAAAGGAAAAGGAAAAGGAAAAGGAAAAGGAAAAGGAAAAGGAAAAGGAAAAGGAAAAGGAAAAGGAAAAGGAAAAGGGAAGAAGAAATATCAAGAGCAAGAGCAAGCAATTTCTGCCTAGGAGGCCACAGCTCTGGTGAATTTGATCTCCTCAGTCCCAGCCCAGGCTGCAGACACCCCTGAGGAAATGCATCCCTCCAGGTTCTCCGGTTTTCCATCCTCAGGCACCCGGGTGACCCTCTCTGCCACCCAGATGCTCTCCCAGCACGCCCTCTCTTTCCAAGCCCTACTCCCCACCAGTGCCTGCTCTGCACCCCGCCCAGGGCACTCAGAAATCAAGGCCAGCTCCTCCAAGGGACAGCCCTGGGCACTCCCGACCCGCGGAGCAGGAGGCTGAGCATCCCTCCCGCAGGTCCTGGGTGCCACGGGCTGGGTGCCCCGCGGGTGCCAGGCCCAGGGGCTTGGGATCGCCCAAGGGGAGAGGGAAGGAAGCAACTAGAAACAGCCACTTAGCGTCTATTTAGAGCCTGGGAGCATTTGTGAAAGCCATCCCCATTACTGTTGAAAAGATGCAAATTTGGTGAAATAATCAGCTGTATGGCTGCAGGCTGTTTCTCAAGTACCCTGATTCCTTACAGGAGGGAAGGTATTAGTGTAAGACACACAGCAAGGCCAAGTTCATGTTGCTCAGAGGTAGCCCCTAACCAAACTCCACCAAGTGCTATAAAACAAGATTTGTTATCCTGGCAAGCGCTGACAGTTCCTCCAATAAAGCCCCCAAAAAAACCAGAGCCCTTCGGGCGGGTTGCAGGGGTGCAAAAAGCAGCGCTCACAGGCACGGCTGCCACAGGGGACACGCGGTGGCACAGGGGACATCGGTCCGTGCCCCGCGGTCCCTGCCCCGGCCCGAACGGGCAGCGGCAATTAAAGCATCGCCTGCATCCCCTCCGCCAGCCAAAATCCCCGCAGATGCTCAAGGAGCCATTTATCTCCGGCAAGAAAGAGCATAAAGCAACCAGCGCTTTGTGCTGGGAGCTGGGGGAGCAAGCGAGGAGGAGCCGCGCTGTAAAATCCCGGGGAAATCGCTAAATGCGCGGCTCAGTGCAAGGTGTCATCTGCTGCGTGGCTCCAGGCTTCCCTCCTCCTCCACATCGCTGCTGCATCCGGCTGAACTTTGGGAAAAAAAAAAAAAAATTGAGAAAATGATAAAATTCAACAGCAAAGCCTTATTCTTCTGGCATTTCTTATTTTAAAGGTGGTACGAAGGAGCTCTAAAATGCCGGAATATTTAAACAGTATTTTTAATTTCAGGAGCATCAAATATTTTCTTAAGCCAGCAGTGAAGGTGAGCCTTCAGTCAAGTAGTATGATTATTGCAATTCCAGCTCTCCCTCAAATCAGTTTTGCAGACAATGGCTTAAAATAACATAGTGGAAACAAAAATATATCCTATAAAATAAAAAATATTCAGATCATCAAGCCCCCATTCCGCTGTGTTTATGCTGTGCCTGCAGTGGGACAGGAGACAACAATGTAAGGCGTCATTTCAAATTTGGAAGTTTTCTTTTCCTGGGTGACAAAAGGAAAAAAAAAATAAATAATAATAAAAAAATAAAAAATAGCACAAGTGGAATTTCTAGCAGAGTAATGGAATAAAGTGGAGTTGGAGAGGGTGTGTTTGTGTGCACGACAGGGCCAGTGCTCCAATATGCATCTTTATGTATTATGGATCCCGTTTTCTCACATTTTTCTCAGTGGACAGATATTGTGCTGTAGCTCTCAGAATACCTGAGAAAAACATTCCAACAAATTGCATTCCTTGTCTATACAGATCCTATAAGGAGCACAAAATAGGCAAGGAGAGTCTTCATCAGAGAAAGCCTTTTTTGATTCCTCCTTCCCACCCCCCCCCCCCCCAATCTTCTGTAACAACATAAAAGATACTGTTATGACAAGTACTCTGGTAGTTCATTCTTTCATTTATAATTTAACCACAGCCTATATAACCTAATCAGAAAAATGTGGAGCATGATTAGTACAACAATCGAATGCAGTTGGGCTCCTTGAACAACTCAAAGAACAATACAAAAGAAAGAAATGAAAAAAAAAAAAAAAAAAAGAAAAAAAAAAAAAGGAAAAAAAATCAAGGCAAACCATCGCAGGCATATCAGAAAATATGTGGTATTTCTTTAATATTTCATTTTAAACTACCTAATTGTGTTTTTAAGCTTCGGTTCCTGTAATTTTGCAAGATGAGGCATTCCAGTGAGAAAACATATGGTAAGGGATTTTTAAACCACATAGCTAGAGTGCATCATAGACTTATCTGCTGCTTTAGTGTCACAAAAATCCACCACTGAATTTATCCAGTCACCCATTAAAGAAAGAAAAGAATTAAAGGAAAAGGAGTTTAAAAATCCCCAAATGCTCCAAAAAAAACCCCAAGAACACCCTACTGGAAAGTGCCATTGGGTTCGGGGCAGGAGCGAGGTGGATCTGTGAGGCTTCCCACGGCAGGAAAAGTGGCAATTGTCCGGTTATTTCGGGATCCTGCCTAGCAAATATTGCACGTGGTGGTGACAAACTGTCACGAGCAAAAACTTGTGCCGGCTCCTGGGCTAAAATGAGTTTTAATGACCCTCGTGCCTTTGCATCCAGGAGAACTTCCCATCCTGGCCCTTCCCAAAGCTTTTCCCGTGAGGAGAACTCCAAGGGGTGTCCTAGTGGGAGCAGGCAAGGAGAGGTTTTCCGGGAGAGGCACTGAATCAGCACTTTCTGTGGCACTTTCCGAGGGGATGGCAAGGCGTGAGAGCGACAAACTTTGACATTTGCGAGTGGCAGGGGGAGCTGGGGGCCCCGAGGATGCTGCAGCTCCTGGGGATGCAGAGCCAGGCTGGCTGGAGGGTGCTGCTCCTCCACCCAGCTGCTTCTCCCGGATCCCTGGTGCTGCCTGCAGAGGGAAGGGCTTCCTTGAGCCCAGCCTGAGGTAAGAGGAGGACACGGCCAGGCTGGGCTGTGGGGGAATTTCAGGCAACAGCCTGGAACAATGTCACTGCAGAGGAAATCACAACGCCTTGGCACCGACATCAAGCGCTGGGTTCTGTGGGAAGCAGAGTTGAAAGGAACTTTTGGAGGCCGCTGGTTAAGCCTGGGTGCCAGGGAAGGCTGTGCCACCCACCCCTGAGCCAGGCTGGACGGGGGGTTTGGCATCAGGGTGACAAAGCTGCCAGCTCCCAGTTATCCATTCAAAAGCGCCGTGCCACAAACGGGAGCGTCCCTGCCTCCCCACCCTGTTATTAGCTACAATTCACCTGGACTCCCTCTCTCCTGGTGGTTTTTTTTTACTGCTTATCTTGCTTTTAAAAGACAAACTCTTAACCCCTTGCACTTAAGGGATTCCCCCAAGGTTGTCTGCCTTTTTCCCACCGGGAATTTCTAAGTGTAAGGACCGAGAAAAGCGAAAAGCGTAAGGTGTTAATCTTGATAATTAGTGCACAAAACCAATTAGAGGGCCAAAAAACCTTAAGGCACAGAAAGTGATTTTTTTTTTTTGTTTATTTGCTTACCTTATTAAGTTAAATATCTGTCTGAATTAATCACTAATGAACGCGAAGAAGGCTCAATAGCACCGGCTTAATGAACAGCAGTGTCAGATGCATTTTACAGGGCACCAAATCACTGGGCAGAGGGAGCCAAGTGGCTCCTCAAAAATCACTTTTCTGCCCAATTTTCTGTTTGCAAAGCAGTAAATTATTTACGTTTATTGTGCTGATTTAAGCACTTAAATACTATGAATGGAGCACAGGTTTTAAAAATAGAGGATCAGTGCACAACCCTGCTGCTGGAAATACAGTTTTTTTTTTTTCCTACAAAAAGCTGCTCCCCCCCCCCCCCCAATTTCTTCTACAATTGTTGCAACATCCCCTTGTTAGATTAAACATATTTTTGTCTGCAATTTATGATTTTCCAGACTTTCAGTGGTGCAGGAATTAAATTGTACATGCTACCAGCAGTCCCCTTCATACTTGCCTTGTAGCTCGAGCAAAGTTGTGGTGTTTTCCGGATCAAACTGTTGTTCATTTCCCCAAAACAACAGCATTTTCCCCTCTTTTTCCACCTATCATTCACACGGTCAACATCTGCATTGCAAACGTCAGGTCTATTAATTGTCATGTCCCCAGCTCCGGGCATGGAGTGAATGTGCTCAACATCCCTCCTAAAAAATATTTCCCATTTTTCTATTAATATCTCCACATGCCTCTCCCTTTATTTCCGAGCAGGCACGGAGGTTTTGCAGCTCTTACGCTGGGTGGTTTGTTTTTTTTTTTTTTTTTTTCGCCCCTTGCTTTGGAAAAACCTCCTGAAATCTTTTCCTGCTGCAGATTTTTGGCTGCACGGACACACAGGAGGAAGGTGAGCTGACTCCCCAGCCCTGCGTTAGAGCCACATAATGGAATAGGACGGAAGGGAAAAGCCTCATAGCAGAGCAGCAGAAAAAGTGGGAATCCAGAGCTTTCTGGGATCTCCTGAAAGGTGATTTTTAATTTTTTTTTTTTTTTTTTTTAATTGCAGCCTGTGGAACGATGGATGTTTTGTAGTAAAACGTGCCCAAATATTTGCAGCAGGAGAACTTCGCTCATTATTTCAGAGCTGAGCTGCTTTGTGTGTCAGCTCTCTCACAGCCCCTGGTGTGGCTACTCACAGCTCCTTACTCGCTGTGTAAGTCCTTCCCTACCTTGCCTTAATAAAATAAACACTAATAACCCTTTGGAAGAAATGTGGCAGCATTTAGAGGGGGAGAAACTGCAAACTGCATCCCGCAGGTTTAACCATTTCAGCCATTTGGGCTAAACGCTCTTCAAGCACCAGTAATGGGGAAAGTGCCCCCGCTATTCACAGGAGATACTCCAGGAGTAAACACCACCCTGCCTGCGAGCGGCTAATTAAGGGAGCCGGGCGCAACTCAGAGAATTCCGGGTAAAAATAATGGTGCTGTAGGAATGGCTGGGAGTGCGCAGCCCAGGATGGGACGGAGCGGTGCTGGGATCAGAGCAGCCCAGCTCCTGCATCTCCAAACTCCTCTGCTCTTTGTTACTTAATGCGATGCAGGAGATCAAAGATCCGCACAGGCTGTGCCGGGGTGTTGCTGCAGTCCCTGTCACACCGGGATTTTTGCCTTTTTTTTTTTTTTTTTTCCCCCTTCTTCTTCCCCCCCCCCCCCCTCTTTTTTTTTAGCTTAATGTTTTGGGAGGGTGGGAGTTATATTTTTTAGCCTTTTTCATGGCCTTTTTGGGGGATGCTTTTCCTGGGTTTCTTTCTTTTCTTATTTTCTTTTTTTTCCTGTTCTGCTTTCCCCCCCCCTCCCTTCTTCCTTTCTTTTCTCTCCTCTTCCCTCCCTTCTCCCCCCCCCCCCCTTTTTCCCCCCTTTCCTTTTCTGGCCTCTTTCCCCATTCTTTTTCTCCTTTTTTTTTTCTCTTTTGCCTTTTTTTCTTTCCTTTTCTTTTTTACATTTTCTTACTTTTCCCTTTTTTGCCTTTTTTTTTCATTTTACCTCCTTGCCCCCCATTTTTTTGCTTTCTTTCCCCTTTTTTCCTTTCCTTTTTTTGACTCTTTCCCCCTCTCTTTTTTCCTCTGCTACCTTTTGTTTAGCATCTGTTTCTCCCCTCTTTCTTCTTTCCATTTCCCCTTTCCCCCTTTTTTTTTTTATTTCCCTTTTTCCCCATTCCACCCCCCCCCTTCCCCCAACAACAAAACAAGGCAAAAAAAAAAAAAAAAAAAAAAAGGTGAAAATTTAACAAAACCGCTCCGGGCTTCTCCTTCTACTCAACCCTCGGTGCGATTCCAGAGGTTTTGTCTCACCTCGGAACCGATTCCCCCTTCCCGAAATTTCCCAAAATTCCCCAAAATTCCCCAAAATTCCCGCTCCGAAGCGCGGCGCGTTGCGCCGGCGGCCACGGGGCGGCGCTGTGGCTCCGCCCGGAGCGGCGCCGATGCCGGGGATGGAGCGGGCAGCG
>NC_071578.1:1781251-1783751 GCF_024509145.1 Vidua macroura | reverse complement strand
GTCAGGAAAGTTCAGGCATGAACTGAGTTAACATAAAAATTGCTAGAAAACACAGGAATAGTAATTTGGGGATAAGAAAGGAGGGAGAATTCATGTTATAAGTGCAAGTGATCTGGAAATAGCTGTTTGTCTTGGACATTTGCAGGGAAGTGACATCATGCCGAGTGTCCACGGGGATATTAATTCTGCATTTTTCAGGCCAGATTCTGGCACTAAAGTTGGCAAAATTAGACCATTTTGTTGCAGGGATCTCCGAGCCGCCCACCTCCACCACACATTACAGCACACCTATGACATGACCCAAGAACAATGGGTGAAAAATGGGCTATAAAAACATGAATGGCCTGCTTCATATAAAGCAGATTTTATAGTGCAGGTGTGCCTTCATTTATCGATACTGTAAAGCAGTGAGATCATACTGGCAGTAAAACACAACATTTGTAAAACAACAACTGAAAAAAAAAAAAAGGGGGGGGGGAAATTCTATTAATTAAAAATGTAATGGCACAGATAAAATCTCAACGGGGTGTTTTAGAAATATATTTGATATTTTGTCATCAGATGCTTTACATCAGCTCGCACAGAATTCAGCCAGCTCTGAGAGGGAGATCTGGAAAAGGGAAAAAAAAAAAAAAAAAAACTTAATTGAACTGTAAAACTATATCCCACATTTAGGAAAAACCAGGCATGTAAAAATATCTATTTAATAAGTGTTGTTGAAGTTGTTAAAGCTGGTAGAGGGTTTTCTTTTTTTTTTTTTTTTCCTTCACCCATTAGGATATGAATGGGAAAAATTATGAATAGGAAATCCTGCTGGAGTTTTTATTGCCTATTTCCTTTCGGGAAGATGGCATTGTTCCTCTTTTAAAAAAGGGAAGGGGCGTAAAATAAGCGCAGGCATATGACAGACATCCTTCAAAGGCGGGCTGGCAGAAGTGTTGTTCTGTATTTTTGTTCCTCACAAGGCAAAGCCTGTTCTATTTTTAAGCAGGGCTGTGCTGCTGTGGACATTTCCCTTCCCTCGAAAGGGGTTTTGGCATAATGTTGTTTTGATTAAGGCAGATTTCTGTTCTATTCTATTTAGTTTCTTATTTTTTCTTTTTAATCACAACGCAGGAGCAAAGGATTGCATTTTTTTATTATTATTATTCTTGTTGTTGTTGAATTTTTCCTTTTTCATTGTTTTTCCCTGCACCCATTCCAGGCCAGAGACTGGAATTTTTCTACCCACATCAGCAGGTCCAAAAATCCTCACCTGTGCAGGAGGGTTTTGCCAAACCCACTTGTCAAGCCCCAATTTCAGCAGGTTTTAGGATCTTCCCTGTCTTGCTTTTTTTTTTTTTTTTTTTTTTTTTTTGGGGGGGGGGGGGGGGGGGATATTGCAAAAAAAATTATTTTAAAAGTGACAGATTTCCTGGGCAAAGGTGTCACCCTCCAAACCTTTGATTGATTTAATCACCCTGAGCTGGGTAAGGGGAGGGCAGGGTCTGAGTCCCTCAGAGGTGACCCCAAACACATCTGGGGTTTTGCTGAGGTGCCCAAAAAGTGGGGGCACCCCCTTGGCTACAGCCTGGAGGCTCCTGCCTGACCCTGTCCCCTCGCTTGGGGACCGTCCTCACCCTGTGCCTTCCCCTCCCTTCCTGCCTCCCCCTCCCCAACTGCCACAATCCCAGCTTGTGTCATCATGTTCAGCACAGATGTTTCAGCAGCTGTACATGGTGAGCAGCTTCAAAAAAAGTTTTTTTTTTTCCTAAGATATTTTTTCCTGAGATTTTTACCCTAATATTTTTTTTTCTCCAAGATTTTTTTCCTCTTTTTTTCCTCTTTTTTTTCCCCCTCTTTTTTTTCCTCTTTCCTCAATTTGACAATTGTCAACCACTGCCATGGGATATGGGACAGCAGGGACCTCCATTGTGGACACAGCTTCCTATACTCCCCATCTTTCCCTAAATTCACTGATTTTCCCTATTTATTTTTTTTAATTTTGCCATTCTGGGTGCTGGGTTTGGTGGGTTCCCTACTCAGTGTGGGGGGCAAGGAGTTATTTTTATATCCTGGCACTGCCAAGAAAGTCCTGGTGATGGCCCAGAGTATTGTCATGGTGTGTGACACTCATGGCACAGCCTTGGGCATGGCCAATGAGCCTCACACCAGTGTGAGGAGCAGTTTTGGGGAGCACTGTAATTATTATTTCCCAGATGAAGCAAAGTCATGGAGATTCCTGGAATTTTGTCCATCAATCAGCTGAGCTGAGGACCAGAGCAATGCCCTGCCTGCTGGTTTGATTTTCTTCAGGAGTTACGTGGGTGGTTGGAGCCTTAACCCTCAAAAAAAACCAAATATCATTCTTGATAAAAAGACCCCAAAAATTTCATTCTTCATAAAAAATTTCAACCTCAAAAATTTCATTCTTCATAAAAAGAATGAAATCCCATGAAAGCCACGAGCTGTAGATATTCCCATCCCCAGGTTGTCCATCAGGATGGCTGAAGGCTCTGGC